>NC_048905.1:6475398-6686833 GCF_011077185.1 Oxyura jamaicensis
GCGGGATGTACCGGCCTGCTTTTACCCCTGCCCTGAGCTGGCGTGTCCCACCCGGGCTGCGAGTGCCCGGACCCGCCTTCCAGCACCCGCCGTCCCACCCGGGGTGGCCGGACTGAGCTAAGCCAGGATCTCTGCTGCTTCCCCTCGCCTCCCCCCCCTTTATTTTTCCCTTTGTGTTTTTGAGACGGGGGCTGTGTGAAATGTGTTCCCGGGGGCTCACTCCGGTTCCTTGTTGTTTCCTGCGTTTTTCCTGCGTGGTGAGCGGGGGAGGTGGGAGAGGCCCTGCTGGCAGCGCCTTGGTTCCAGCGCACGTTCTCCTCCAGCCCAGCTAAAGGCTGGGGTTCCTCAGCTCCTGCCTGGTCTGGAATGGACCGAAAGCCCAGCTTACGGCCCAAAACGCGTGGTCTCTGGGTGCTAAGGCCGCGTTAAGTGTTTGGTGAGAGTTGTTTCTCCTTACCGAATTGAAACTTCTTGTTTAAAGAGGGCATTGCTTTATGTTGAGTCATTAACAGTTTGCTATTCACAGAGAAACAGTTTTTGAAGGAAATGTCTTTGATTTTTCTCGGGAGAAACAGACAATGACTTGGTTTTTGTTTTTAAAATGCTTTGCCCTAACCTTGTCCATAACAAACAACGTGCCTTCGGTCTTTCATGTTTTTTCAGCCAGCTCTAATAATAGGCCTCTGCGTCCGAGATTAAAAGTTTACCCAAGGTGGCAGGGGGAGCGCAGCGGGCAGAGATTAGAAATCCTGTGATGACTTTAAAATACTGAAGCATATATTTACGTCTCGGTACGTTCTCCAGCTTTGTGAAACATCAGCATTTCCAGTGTCTGACGTGTAATGGCAAACGTTAATGTACAGCTTCTTCACAGGGCTTCCGTGGCTCTGATAAAGTGAACTGAAAGATGTAATAGAAAATTAATTTGTGTGTCTTCAGCGGCATGAATATCTTCCTCCTGCAGCTGTGAGATGGGGAAACTGATCTTGCAAAAGAATCCACATAAGTAGAAATGTTTGTGGGCTGGAAATAGACTTCAGTGGAAAGTCAGACCCGCACTGAACTTGTATCTACTGTTACAATTTGATTTCTAGATTTCTTTTCTTATGGAGAGAATTAGCTAAGCTCACAAACATTTAACGGCAGAAGCAATCTACTGGTCATAGATGGATAGCGAGGTCAGTCTAGGGTGAGGACGGACGAGGCCATGCCATCCTGTGAATGCACTTGCTGTATTGCGTCAGCTTCAGTCCTGCTGGCATCTCTTGGCATTGCTGGACGCCAGAGGAAACGTGGTGAATAAAAGAGGACTGATTGTTATTTTGTTGGGACCATACCATGTTGAGACAAAGTCACCCAGCGCGGCGTGGAATGTCTGTTACTGTTTCCTACTATCTTGCCGTAATTGGAAATTGCTCCAAGTCTTGTGTTGTGGAGCTTTAATGTATATAACCTTGAGGATTTGGGTTCTTTATTACTTCTGGGAATTCACCCTAATTTAGCTTTATAGCTAATCCGGAATAGCTCTGCTCAGTGAGTTTGTAGCTCGTGCATTGGTTGAGCAGAATTGCAGCTTCACAGAAAGTGCAGATGTTTGATAATTACTACTTTTAGCTCCATACTATTTTAATCCAGCGTGTGAGACTGAAAATGAAAAGTACTCACAAAGCCATATACCAGCACCCTTGCTGGAGGAAGTAAACAGCAAAGATGAGCACCGGGGGTGACCTGGGGCACCGGGAGGCAACAGTGGCAGGTAGAAGTTGATGCAGTGAGGTTTTTCTTTGAGGTAAAGGAGTCGCAGGAGGCAAGCAGTCGCTGCAGCTGCAAAAGGGATCTTTCTCCTGGAAAACTGCGACTCATTGTCTTCCAGTCAGGGTGACAATGGGCGTGACTTTGTTTTCCTGTGCGTAATGGCTTACTATAGCACCCTCCTATTAGCAAATCTGATACTGAGATATGATTCATAATTCCTCCTCGACTGTTCTTTTTAAAGAGCCAGCCACCTTTTATCTGAACATGATTACATATTTTTGTTAGCTAATCCCAGCTGCACCATGTAAAACATCTGCTGATCCTTTCACAGATGTTTATAAACAGCTCTGGTGGAATCAAAGAGGAGTAACCTTTTTTCTATGCTTTGTGAAGTGATAGAAAATATTCAGTATTCAGCTCTGAACTACCCCAGTTTGCAAAGGGAGGCTCTCCACTAGGCCCTTGACATCGCCTTAATTCTGTTATAATTTTTCTAATTTATAAGACAGCTACTTGACTAATCATTTAAACTCAACAGAGTATATTTTGAAATGTTTTCTTTAAATCAAGCAGCTAAGAATGGGAAAAGCCAGCTTAGGGTCAGTTAGAACTAAGGGGGATAACTCACCCAGGTAGAGAGTGGGACAGCAGTGAGAACATGAAACCAAACTGGATGCCCAACAGTTCCCCAGTAGGTCTGTTCTAATATATGAAGTGACACAAAGAGGAGGAGGGTTGATGTACGTGATGATCAAGGAGTGAGTTAAATTCCTTAATGTTCCCAAGGGGGTGAGCAAATAAGCTAGAGCAGTGGCAGCAGCGTGGCAGGAAGGGTTCCACTGCTGCTAATGAGATGCAGTTCTAGTTCCGTGTGCGTTTTTCCAAACAACATCCAGATTTCTGAGCTGTCCCTGCCGTGTTAGGGAGCGGTGCTTCACTGCTGGTACTTCAGAAGGCTTTCTGGTCAGCGGGAGCTGATGCCAGGGAGCAAATGAGATGTTGGGGTAAGTCAGGTTTGGGATGCTGTGAGCCCATTGGTGCGCCCTGCTCTGGAGTAGCCTTCAACAGCTATTTTAAGAGACTGAAATTAGAGGGCTTGCGGAGAGCCGATGAAGGATTGGGAGAAGAAGGTTTTATTTTATTTTGTTCTGGAGATGAGAAAGCTTAGGTCAGACACTTCTGTCCTTGCTGCTGTGCAGCGCAAGATTGAGAGGATGTTCAGGGAAATAGCAGATTTGCTTCTTTTCAATTAATAAAGCAGTCAGTAAGAAGTATAAAGAAGTGATGCTACCAGGAACTTTTTTTTTTAACCCTTGCCCTTGTACCGCCTTTCCCACCCCCTCAAGGGTTCAGAGTTTTTGTTCATTCAGTTTTATTCTGGGTGCTTTCACAGGTGATGAAGCAGCTCTAAGGCTTTAAGGGAGGATTCTTCTCGTCCTATCTTTTTCTAGGTGATACAAACTCTTCCTACAAGATCCACTTAAATAGTCTGCACAAAGGCTACACTAGCAATGGAGCTTCACATACCCAAAAGGGTCAGCTTAATTTTTCATGTAAACAAGGCTGAGCTGTGTGCCTATAAAATGGTGTTTAACCTGCATAGCACTGGGCAAGTCAGTATTCATCTTTGCAAAGTGCTCTTGAGATTTTCAGCTGAAGCCATGGAAAGGTAATTTTTTTTTTTATTGACTAGAATAATAATCGTATTCGGAGGCAGCGTTGTTGAGCAGCAGAGGACAGAGCTGGCTGTGTGCTGGCAGACGCGGGAAGGTGCACGCAGGTCTCTGCTGCGTAAATGCAGCTAATGGAGATGTACAAGCTGCCTGTCCTGTACCATCCTTCTCACAGATGTGTCATTGTAACGTATACTTGTAAAACTAATTTCCTTTGGCATGACTTGGAGACCTAGCGAGTCTCATTGCTCAATGTCAAGGAGTTGCTCGGGATCTTGGATAATTCATAAAATAACATTTGGTGATGCGGGTATGTATGGAGGTGACAAGCTCTGTACAGACTTCACATGCGATTTGTCAGTGTGGAGGAAAGGAGTTTCAAGCAGCACCTGATGTCCAGGTGTTTGAGCCTAAGCATTTTAGAATTTAAATCATTTATTTAAAAGGTAAGTAGCACCAACGAGCTGGAGGTGGTGAGCGGGGGACTTGGTGTGATGTGACATCCGTCCAGCCTCCTGTCCTGCCTGCGCGCCCCTCTCTGTGGGGAGGCCTTGGCTGGATGGGTCCCATCAGCCCCGTGTCGGTCGCCTGGTCCGAGGCTGTGGGAGGACCTGCAATATCAGACCTCAGCCAGGCTGGCAGGAGGGATAGGGCAGGAACCCCAGGGGTCAGTCCCATTCCTTCTGTGTCACGCCAGTGGCTCCGTGTGATGCCTTGGAGGTCTGATGGATGCTCTTAGGTGGTGGCCCCACTCTGGTTCCCGTTCAGAACGTCTGACCCTGGCCACCTTTCTTTTTATTGTCCCCCGCAATCATTCAGCTTCCCTTCTCCATATCTCCTTCTATCTCTTTCGTGGGCGGTGGTAGCGTGTAACGCCATCCCAAAATGGGAGGGGAACAAGCAAACAATAGACGGAGCAAGTAAAACACAATAAAAGGTCATTGTTTTTAATACGCCCGGTTCAATGACTTCTTTCAAATCAACAAACCTGACTGGGAGTTGAAAGGCTTCATACAAAGAAAGAACATGCTGTATTTTCCGGGAGAGCAAAAAGCCATCATCTGGTTTGGTCGTCTGAAAAGGGCTGAAATCTCTATGGGAAACATTGCTTTATAGGTACTGCCACTTCTGGGAAGATGTGTTTAATTATGAACCTCACTGTTACACCTGGAAACATGTTTCCTAGCTAACATTAAGCAACACACCCTGAAGCAGAGCTGTGGGGAGGTCTCCTAGGGCAGTGGGCTTAGCCAGGGCTTCCTCTGCTGCTGGAATCCTCAAAGTGCTCTAATTTTGTACTGATACACTAAAGAGAGCAGTATGATTTTTTTTTTCTTCACTCTTAGCTGGGATTAGGGAGAAAAGCAATGAAATAGGATGCAACAAACACCAGCAAAAAAAAGAGAAAAGCTAGAAGGTTTACTTGTAGCGAAGCAGAGTAATGCGAGCTAGTTGTACGGGGTTCCAAATCTTATAACCTGGAAGGCCTGGGGGGACACGAAGTTCCTTTCTCGGCTGGATGTATCACTACTGTACCATCAGGTGGTCTAAGCAGTTTTACTGAGTTTGCAGGAATTGGTCAGGATAGTTTGATGATGCTTAACAGAACATCGTTGTGGGTCTAGCAGGTCAGTGGTTGGCAGTGAAAGGTGCAGCGCTCAGCAGAACCCAAGTGCTGGTGGGAAGGCAGTGGGACAGGACAGCCTTGTCTTGTTTCTTGCTCTTGGAGGTGAGGAGACAGAGAGAAAAGTGTCTTTAATCAGACTACAACTCCTTTTTCAACTCAACAAATCACTGTTAGCAGATTAAACCCCCCCTCTCTTTTTCTCCCCCAGTAAAAACAATCAAGCAATTACTCCTTCCTCTCAAACCTTCCAGTTCCTTCCTCCTGTTTTTAGGAAACGTGGGTGGATTAATGGGATTTTTTATTTTTTAATTCCAAAAGTTGCTTTCATTGGCCATCCACGTGTTGAGGCAGTGACGGGCAGGGGCTCCTGTCCGGGCAGACCGCACTGCTCTGACCCCAGCAGGCTGCTGCGTACTCACAGCCACTTCCTACCGGGTGGGTCTGGTCGTGGCTTTGCAGACAGCTGTGGCGTGCATCCAAGAATTGATTACAACAGCTTTATTTTTTTGATTTTTATTATTTTTTTAATTACTACTACTTGCTCTTCTCTTCTGGAGAAGCTGTGAAGCTGTTGTTGGTCCATCCCCTCCACGTTGGCAGCGTCTTCGGCTTTGTTCCAGGCTGGTGGGGAGAGGAGAAGGTGTTTGTTAGAGCATCCTCCCTCCCGTACATATTCCTCCAGATAATTGCAGTCATTTAAAAGACACTTAGCTCATCCAAACAACACTTGTGTATTACATTCATGTTCGCTCTTCATCCTGAGGTTTGTTTTTCTGTTTTTTTCTTCCTTCTTAACTAGCAGCATGTGTTGGTGGAGCTGCAAGTTGAGAGTTGTCTGGAGGCGTGCAATGATGGTGCAATTCTTATTCCCACATAACTAATTCATTGTTTATAGTGAAAAGATGTTATTGAAGGTTGCCGTGTGCATAAACTGAATTTCTGGGCATTATCACTTGTGGATTTTATTCCGTTATTCTTTTTTTCCCCCACTAATTGCTGTGTCACTTCTTAGATGAGTGTTCCTGAATGAAAGCGAAGGCCTGGTAAAGAAATTCTAAATGACTTTGTCGAAACTTGAGTAAGCATTGTACTTTTGAAGAATCTTTAAGCTCGTGTTCTTCTTTGCTTTAGTGGATGCTGCTCCCTCGGTAGCTTATGCAAATGGAAAAGGCAATGGCGAAACTGCTTTCTCACTTTTATAATATGATGGTGAGTTCTGGCTCCGTAGTCTTCAGTTGCTTCTGTGCTGGTGGTGCAATTGAGAAGAGTGAGTATCGTGTTTAGCCTCTCTTAGTACAGACTGTCCATTTTGTCCATGTTTAAGCAAATTCTTTTATCAAACCTCTAATTAGAAGAGTCTCATTTCTCTTCTTTCAAAACACGAGTGTCAGCTCAAACAGCTCCCATATTTGCATACTCCACTTCCATAATTGTTAATGAAAGCCCAGATGTAGGAGCTGGGGTCAGCTGAAAGCACTGAAGGGCATTGCATAACAACGCATCCATTTGGGAATGGAAATGTGGTTGGAGTGGGGTCAGATCCTGGTTATTTCTGACTCCACAGCTTAAGCTGCACTTTTATTGCAGATTGAGAGCTGAAGAAGATCCGAATGAAAATACCCGGGTTTGTTTGCCTTTTATTGCTAGCAGTTGTTGTGTGGGGTTTTTTTGCAAGTTAAGCAAGAATTAATTTTGCAGAACTGGCAAATTTTTGTGCCAACTGATAAAGTAGTTCAATTTATTACAAACTTTGAGGAATACTTGTGGCAAAAATTAATTTGTTAAAAGGCTGTCCCTTTTTGTCACTCACCATGAACTTACATCGGTAACGGGAACCTGTGCTGGCAGAGCCTGGGTGCAGAGGTGTGCTCGGTAGCCCCAGCCTAGTTATTAGATCTCCAGCTCCTGTGGCTCCCCTAGGGTCTGAAACACGTGCTGTAAGCAGCAGTCAGCTCTTCTCCCATTAATGGTTTAGGGAAGCTTTACTTCCCCGTGGATTTGAGCCTCAGGGGTGGGAAGAGGCTGGGTGAGGTTAAAGGGCTCTCAGGAGTGGCACTGAAGTGGTCCTGCAGATGTATGGCTGTCACCTGGGCTCTGACATCCCTGCTCCCGCTGGGTCTGCTGGTTCTGTCTGCAGGTGCTGTCGGTGTAAGCTCAACTTCAGGGAGAGTGGTGGTGAGAGGGTGGAGGTCCGGGGGGTGAGGCTGCTTTTGCTGCAGAGCTGAGTTAGTGAGGGATGCTGCTCCTCTGAAACCATGGGTGTGTTGTTCTTCTCCGTGGCTGCGGTCCTGATCGGAAGAGCAGGGTTAGAAATCTAGTGATCACTTGTGCTGATTTTGGAAGGTGTCTTCTGGGTGTTAGTATTGCACGTTTTGGCATAAATGGCACCGATGCTTTCCTGAAGACGAAACGAGTGGGTTTACTGGTAACAGTGATAGCTCCCTGCGCAGGCTGTGCTCCCTCCCTTCCCCAGATGTAAAGGTTTGCAGCTGGAATGTGAAAATAAATCTTGGTTATAACAGAGATCCTTTTGCTAAGGAGAAGCGCATGCATCTTGTAGGGCAGTGCCCGATACCTCATCAGCGTTCTTTGTGTGTAGTTAGACTCCTAGGTGTATTTTGGAAGCCACAAGCCGTACAGAACGAAATGGGAAGCTTGTTGGGCCGTACAGCCGTATCCATCTGGATGGTTAAGCAGGCACAAGCACAAGTTTGGTCCTTGCATCCTGTAAGGATATCATCTATGACTTGAAGCCTTAATGTGGCATGAATAAGCCAGTAATTGCCCGTGCTTGCTGTGATTTGGCTTGCCTTGCACCGCCATTCCAGCTCCTTTGAGGCAAGATAATGATGCCAGAATAGAACAATCAAAGCCTAACGCTTACGTAAGGAAGGCGGGAGGCTGCTGCTAGCAGTTACTGCTCCAAAAAAAGTTCATTTGGAGCTGTGCAGTCATTGCTGTGGACCTGGGAACACTGGTGAGGTTGCTTCCATCTTCTTAACAATAGCCAGAGGAAACTGCAGGTGTGAAAACCTGCTCTTACAGAATTCATTCCTTTTTTTTTGGAAGCAAGTAAGTTACTTCAGTCCGTGGTCCAGCAGCAGTTGAGAAGCTGCTGGGAGCTAGCACGTACCGCTTTGGGAAGCGTGTTGGGTGCTGACCTGGCAGTGGCCTCGTGCTTTGCTGCATCACTGCATGGAACAGGAGGAGAAACAGGAGCTGTAGGCATAGCTGCTTTCTGTAGGGGCGCTGGGCGAGGCCGTAATTCCTAACTCAGCAGCAAGGTCTAAAGACCTGCTAAAGCAGCAGCTACGTGAAGGTGCACGTCTGGGTGCTGCCTGACAGCTTCAGGTGGCTCCCTGCAGGCCTCCTGCACCGCGGCACCAGGGGTACGTGCAGAAAGATGCTGGGAGCTGGCTCCGAGTGGGCACCGCTCCTCCAGGGGCATGATGAGATAGGGGCTGATCCAAAGGGAAATTGTCTTCATACTTGGCTGGTTACTGCTGCCTGTGCCAAAACTTGTCGTGAGGTTGAATACATTCAAGTGAAGGAAATATTTTAATAATTAAAGAGTAGTCAGCGCAACATCTATAGCTTGTAGTCATGTTTCGGGTTGCAAAATCCTAATACTAGAGCTTTCCGTAGAGGTAAAAACTTTGCTGCGTTCATGGTGGAGAACAAGATTCGGCAGCCGAGCAGAAGGACTTCGAGATGGAAGGTTGTGTTAGAAGATGACTGTTTTTAGTTGTGTATACTTGGCTTTAAATAAACAGCTTAAATCAAAACCACTTAAAACCTCCTTGGAAAGCACCGTGGGTGCCAAACAGCCGTGGCCATCAGCAATTCCTCCTCTGAGAGGAGCGCTGCGTTAGGTGTGGAAGGCGGCAGACGTTCACTGGGAGGCTGGGCAGGGGAAGAAACATTCAGAAAAATGGTGTCACTTGAGAGAGGGGTGGCAGTTCTATGAAAAAGGGTTTTGAGCTGTCAGTGGCGTGCAAACCAGGCTTGATGTACAGTGTGCCTTAACCTTTTTCACACCGAGATGTTCCCAAGATGCACGTTTTGGGTGGATGTTAGGTACGCTTCTACAGATCTTTGTTCTGCCCTGTCCCCCAGCGAGGGTAGAGGATCCCTGCTGATTATCAGATGGGTTTGGTGCTTGGGTAATGAAACAAACCAGAAGAGTTCCTTTGGGAGTGGAGAAGCGTGGCTCGCCTTCTGGCTGGAAGGTGAAGCTGGGTTGTCACGAATCCCCCCGTATTCCAGGCTTATGACCTGGGTGATGGAATAAGGGATATTCCTGTTACGTCGTGCAGAGTATCCAAAGAGACCCTGTGAGCACACCAGAGGAGAGGATGTAATTCAGAATGCCTGTGACTGCGTAGGGAAACATGAGAAGAAGAAATAAGCCACAGAATAATGTGCTGGAGTACATCTTGCTGGGCCTGGGCACAATCAGCTGCACAAAATGGGAATATTTTGTGCATCCCGCTCTACTCTGCGCTGGTGCGGCCTCACCTCGAGTACTGTGTGCAGTTCTGGGCACCACAGTATAAAAAGGACATGAAACTGTTGGAGAGTGTCCAGAGGAGGGCTACGAAGATGGTGATAGGCCTGGAGGGGAAGACGTACGAAGAACGGCTGAGGTCACTGGGCCTGTTCAGCCTGGAGAAGAGGAGGCTGAGAGGAGACCTCATCACAGTCTACAACTTCCTCCTAAGGGGGTGTCGAGAGACAGGAGACCTTTTCTCCATTAACACCAGTGACAGGACCCGCGGGAACGGGGTTAAGCTGAGGCAGGGGAAATTTAGGCTGGACGTCAGGAGGGGGTTCTTCACAGAGAGGGTGGTTGCACACTGGAACAGGCTCCCCAGGGAAGTTGTCACTGCACCGAGCCTGTCTGAATTTAAGAAGAGATTGGACTGTGCACTTAGTCACATGGTCTGAACTTTTGGGTAGACCTGTGCGGTGTCAAGAGTTGGACTTGATGATCCTTAAGGGTCCCTTCCAACTCAGGATATTCTATGATTCTATAACAGCTGGCTGCGTAGCAGACAGGGAGCCGAAACGGAGAGCACCCTCCCACATATAGGCAAAATACTATGTCAAACCACTCTCGTGCAATACTCTGTTTTTGAACAGCATAATGCTCAAATTCAGCACGCAGGCTGTTGTGCTTGGCCCAGCTTTGTGCCCTGCTGCGTTCCTGAGACCACGGGTGGAATGCTGCCTTCCGTAAGAGAAGGGCGAGTTCAGTAAGAACAGCTCAGTTCAGTAAGTTCACTTCAGTAAGGCTTTTGGAAAGCCCTGTGCTGGGATAGCTGAAATTTGAAGACTGGTAGAAGATGATGGGTAAGAGGCTTAGGGAGAGGCCAACTTGTTTGCTGCCGACAGCAGAAGGCTTACACTGCGGCAGAGGAGCCCCATGGTTAGGTCTGCGGCTGCCCGGCTGGGAGGGGTTTGCTGTGGTCCAGAGCCCAGGAGGCTGGGGGATGACCTGGTGCAGTGCAGGTTGGTCATGCTAGCTCAGTGCTGCCTGAGACAGGGCCATCACTGCCTTCAGGTGCGTGTGGGAGCCCAGCCTGGATGGAAAACCTGACCGTGAGCACACCTTCCCCTGCTGCTGCGATTGTGTTGGTGCACAGAGCTCGCTGTTGGAGTACGGCTCCTTCACGAGCCTTGGTGCCTTCATTCTTACCCTTGCCAAAGAACAGAAATCATTCGCATGCCCCTGTTCTGGCACTAAGTGTCTGAAGATAGTCTTAAAGCCTCCGGTGACTGTTTTTGGAAAGCACTGCTATCTCTAGCTGTGCTCTCAGAGCACTGTGGGCCTTCAGTGTGTGCACGGCATGCTGGCTGCTCAGAGTGGTGCGCGGCAGCTTTGGGGCAGCGTCCTCCAGCCAGGGCGAGCGGTGGCTGCTGGTCGTGTCCCAGCCTCTCCCGAGCAGGGCCGGGCACTGCCGTGGGTGCAGCTGGGTGGCACAGCACGGCATGGCACAGCACAGCTCACCTCCACCCGTGCTGCGCAGTCCTCTGCCCTGCAGGCAGCGCAAGGGGACGTGCATGGGCTGGGCTACCCCGAGAGCGCAGCTCACTGCGGGAGGTGCGTGCCGGGCTGGGGCAGGTTTGTGGCAGGGAAAGGAGGGGTTGTAGCGCAACAGTGCGTGCTTGGAAGTTGGGAGTATGACGGGAACCTGTTCTTTAGCTCGAACTGTTGATTTGCTGGAGGAAGCAGGGGGTGAGGTACCCAGGGATGGCTCTTGCAGAGATGCTATTTGGCTGGAAACTGAAATTTCTGGAAGCAGCAGGGAGCTTTGAAAGTGGCTTCCTTAAACTCATAATCTTCCCCCACCTGTCGTGGCCTTGTATGCACGCCAGAACCAGTAAGATAAAGTGTGTTACTCTGGAGCACCTACTGAAGCAACGAGCACCGTCAGCACCGCTGCAATGGCCTGAAGGGTTTGCAGTCAGCCTCTGGGCTGTGAGCGTGGTTTAACCTCATGGCCTCGTGTCCGAGGCTGACATAAGCAGAGAGCAGGAATGCCCTCCCAGCCCCGCTGGAAGGTGTTTTTTTTCAGCGGCACCTGGTACGGCTCAGCTGCAGCACCCAGCCTCGCTCCGTGTCCACCTGAACGTCTTCGTAGCCGTCTTCTCTCCCCGTGGCTGCTTCTGCTGGAAGCGCTTGCGGCAGCACGGTGAGCCAGATGGGCAGCACGTCCCGCCCCAAAGAAATGGATTTCTTTCCCTCCAGCCAAATCAGTTCTTCCCCATCTGGTTAATTGCTCAGCCATGGGAAGAGCTCTGCCAGCACAGAGCGGGTGGGATGTGAAGACGGGAGTGAGCTCCTGGAGGGCTGTGGGAGGATGCACGGCGGTTCGTCAGCAGCTTCCCTGCTGCTTTTGGAAACACGGGCTGGGCAAACGCGACTTCTTGTACGGTGGCGTCTTTCTGTATATTCCAGCACTTCAGATTGAGTGTTGCTCACTCTTTTCCGCTTCGTAGCACGCAGTGCTATGTCCTTGAGAGTCCTGCTTGGGTATGTCCTGCTCGTGATAAGTCTGTGGCGTGGGGAGGCTCCTCCGCAGCCCCTGGGCTGTCCCAGCTCCGAGAGCGGTGCTGCGCTGGCCTTTGGTGGCATCCTGCTTCCAGGGGACGTTCGTCTCCATTAGACATGACAGCCTTTGCACTGGGAATCGCCCGGTGTTCTCCAAGGGCACACAGCTGAGCACTGCGACACCATCCGCTGAGGCTGTGCGCTAGATGGTAGCCTGCGTGGATCCAAGAGGCGCAAACTTGAACAGGCACAAGAAGTGCCACTGAATCGGAGCTTCCTCATCTCAAGTGTGCAGCCCTGCCTTCACTTGACCCCGGCAGCTGTCCCATTATCCCCCAAACCACCCAATTCACTTGCGTATTTGAAGGCTCTCGCCTTTTACTGTGTTCTTCGCAAGTATTTAAAGCGTTGTATTTACTGCAGCGTACAAGTGGCACCCCAGCTGTTGCTGCCAAACAGTGTATTTGGTATCAAGCCATGTTTTTAAGATAAACTTCAATAAAGTTCATACTAAGTGGTTTTGTAGACCATTACTTTTGGCCAATTCGTGAGCCGTCATACGAACTTGTTTTCAGATGAATTGCCTTCATTATCCTCCTAATACAATTAATGTATCTTCTTGCTGTTACCTCCAGCCCCGCGCTTTGTTTCCGAAAGAGGCATAACAGCGTTAAACATACAGAAACAGCTTTTACCTGGAAACGTAATGGGCTTTCCAGAGCCCTGGGTACGGATCTCAGAAACCATAAAGGCTTTCAGCATATTTTTCTTGGCTACTTACGTAGGCAGCATTCACAACCAGCTAACCAGGAGGGAATCAAGCAGTGACATGGCTCATTCAGGGCAGGGGGATGTGTGGGGGGAGAGGGGGGTTCCTGTATGCATTTTTACGGACTGGCACCTGAAAAACTTACCTGTGCAGAGGAAGGAGAGCTTGCTGTTGCTGACCTTGGGGAGCGGCGTGGACGTGCAGGATTTTGGAGAGCCTGAGCCCGTGGCTCCCGGTGGTGTGCTGAGGTCGCGTTGCAGCCTGCTGCTCTTCCCACGCCAGCCATGCTGATCGCCTGGTGCCAGCATCGGCACACCTGGGCCTTGGCACGAGCTGGTGCCAAGCTGGAGCAGCAGAACAGAAAGGGGGAGACAAGGACAGTGACCCTGTGAGTCGCTGCCTAGGACTCTGTTGAGGTGCGGAAGAGGAGGGAGCCCTTCTCCCCCTGCTGTGGCAGGGAGGAGTCACAGCTCAGCCCTTAGTCTGTGCCTTCCAGCTTCCTGATTTAAAACCATCAGGAATATTTCACGTGCTAACATTGGCCTCATTCTCCTTTTCTAAGCTTTCAGCTTTTGAAGTCTGCGTTCCCTGCGGCAGGGTAGGCGCTTGGGGCATGGAGGGAGTGGAGAGAGGTTTGTGCAGGTGAGGTGAATGCTCCTGCCCTGCACCCTGCAAAGTTGTGCTTCGGTATGCAACTGCGTGGAGACTTTTCAGGGCAAAGATGTGTTTCACTATTGTAGCGAGTGTTTTATTGCTCACATTGCCCCCTTGGTGTCAGACACCTACCGAAGGCACTGTTGGCTGCAGCCAGGTGATGCTCGGCCCTGATCTCCCTGCTGCCTTGGTCTGAGCTTCTCAGGTGCCGGGGATTTTATTTTGAAGGGGAAGTAACCATTCGTGTGCGTGCTGTTTCTGCTGTGTAACCCTGTTGCTGTAAAATGCTTATTGTTGGTGTGTGTTGTAAACATGGTTGGGTACCAAAATTAGGGCTTTGCCTCCTGCTTCTTAAAAATAATGGGATGCTGTGCTCGCCCGGCAGCTCGGGGACATCTGGTGCTGTCGGAGCAGTCTGTCTTCTGAGCTGCTATGCAGACAATGTCCTGTCCAGAGCAAGATTTAAAAATACCAGCTAACAAGCTTTTAAAGCAACTCTAACAGCAGGTGCTTAGAAGAAGGGGGAAGGAGATGTTGATGACTGATTACTCTTCCTGACTTTCTGAAAACACTGAGTTTCAAGACTACGCCGAACACAGGTTTGTGTTTGGAGGGCAACCTGAAGACGAGCTGAACCTGTCGAGTCTAACGGACCATGAGCTGGTTTTGTGCGCTTGTTCTAACCGCAGCTGGAGTTGTGATTATCAGGGTTAGTTGCTGTGCTATGCAGTATGGTGGTGTTAACCTAGTGATCGGGTTTCTGTCCTCCTGAGGAAAGGAGAACTGTTGTAGTAATTTCACTAAACCTTTTCTGTAATCGTTTTAGCAGTTCCATTGGGACGTCGGCATAAAAGCGCAATGGGAAGGAAAGGCTCAGTGACAGCTTTTAAGAGATCTCTTCATGCCAATCTGTTTTTTCCCTCCTATGTAAATGCTAAGAGGAAGTGTAACAGCTATCTAAGTTGCTGAACGTGAACCAGCTGAATTTTCTGGCTGTATGGGGCTTACCTTACATTCGCTCTTCTACTCCTGTACTTCACAAGGCTGAATGGGCTGAGCGAGTTGAGCTAGCCCCCAGCTCCCTGTTCGCCGAAGCATTTGGAGCACTGACGTTGGGTGGTGCTGACTGGGGCAAGCCAGCAGCTGTTGGGTGCTGCTGGAGTCAGGATCTTGCTGGCCCCAGGGGTGGCGGCGGTCGGCAGAGGTTATCTGCTTTGCCTCTAGCTTCATCTCTCCAGTCCCACCTCGCCCGAGACCCTTCGTCATTGCTCAGGGGCTGCTGATGAGTAGCCAGTGTTACCTGTCTGATTGTTCTGATTCACGTACTGGGGCTTTGGGGTGGTGGTTTGGTTTGGCTGTTTTCACACTTTTACTTTCTAACCAGAGCATACACGCAGTGCCTGTATGCTTCATAGCAAGCGACTTCATTTTTTTAGCTACCACCAGCTCAACCAACACTAATATTTCCATACACAGTATAGGCTTAATTTACGCGGAATGGCCGTGCTGCGTGTTTAATAGCCTCTGGCTTTATATTGTTTTTAAAATAAATTCCAATGGCGTTAATCAGAACCAAGTTACTCATGGAGCTCTGTTCTTCTAGAAATGACGGCTGTTACTGCAGGCAACGTGAACTTCAAATGGGACCCCAAAAGCTTGGAGATAAGAACACTGGCGGTTGAAAGACTACTTGAGCCTCTTGTTACACAGGTAAAAAAAAAAAAAAAAAGGGTGGGGGGGGAGGCAGGGAACAACTTTCATAAGCTGATTACCTGTTCTGATGTACTATCTCATTAAGTAAGTCAGCTTAAACTCTAGAAGAACACTGCAAAACCAGAGGGGGGGAAGCACAAGTCATTTCTTCGATCAGTTGTATTTTACAGAATGATTGGGCACAACTCTGTGCTTCCTCAGGACCTGGTAAGACTCGGTATGTCAATGAGAGGTGCAGAAATGCATTTCAGTAGCTAATGTTCCATTGTCATATGCTGTTTCTCACCTGTATTTTGGGTGGTATGTTGCTTATTTGTCGCATCTTTTAAAAAGGCTGCGTTGTGTCACTTAGAAACTGATACTCAGGAATGACAGAAGCCTCTTGCATTGAAGCCATTAGTGCTTGTTCAAAGCAAGGTCTCATAAGTTTTCTTTGAGATTACCTATGATCATTGTTCCCTTTGGAAAGAGATTCAGATAAATGGTGAAATTCCCAGTGGATTGTTTTATTAATTCTAAGGCAGTGGGGCAGCAGTTTCCTGTGAAGCAATGCTTGCAACCCGTTTATAGCAGCCTTGTGTTGTATATTGGTTACCAGCCCCTCCTAACTGGGTCCCACATGAGAAATATGCTTTTATGGCATTTGTTACTGTTTCAGTACATCTTTTACAAGCTATGCATGCTTTTTTTGAAATTCTGCCTACGCTTCTCACTGGATTTGTGAATAAAAGCTTATTTCTGCATGGTGTCTGTTGCTCAATGAAATGCACAGAAGAATATAGGGAGGCTACAATGTGTCTTGTACGTGTAAGCTGTACCTTTTGGGCATTTTGAAGATTCTTTTTCCAAGAATCTTTCTCCTCCAGACCTTCTCAAGTGCACTCAAGAATTAACTCATGTCTTTCAGTGTTGTTTTCCTGAACTGTGGCATTCTTAAGGTGACAACATGAACTGGATGCAGCCTGTGCAGAGCAGGAGCTGAAATGATTAAGTTCTGTTTCCAGTGTTTACATCCCTGTATTGCCAAGTTGCAGTCTGTACTTCTGAAGCAAGTTGCCATTTGTTCCCCTCTAGATGCTTGGCTGGGCAGTTGGTGATCTGCTGTGTTGCTTTGAAGCCAGAGTTGCTGATGGAGTCTCTCCCTAACAGAAATAGTCCTAATTTGGCAAACTTAACTGAGCAGACTTGGTTAAAGGACCTTTTTGTCCAAGTTCAGTGTCTGTAATTGATTCCTCAAGTAGCATAAAAGGTGGTGCTGGCAGTCCCAGATTTTGGGAATGATGAGACTGACAGAACGCAGAGAGGAAAGCTGAGTAAATTGCCTTGCTGCAACTATTTGTAATACATGATGAGCGGAGACTACCAGGTAGAAATGCTTCCCGTTTAAGGACAGCTGATGAACTCCCAGCTGGTGGGCTTTCCCTCTCTGAATCAACCTGAACTAACTTACTGAGAAGATGGATTCAGCTCTGAGGTCCTTTCTTTGCTCTGCATTTAGTTGGCTGGCTGTAATATTCACCGTTTTGAACTGAAAGGATATTGTGTTGCTAGATTTCTGTAGATAATGGCTTCAACCTTGTTTTAAATCTCTTATGCCTGGAGAACTATCCCAAACTAATTATCCTCAACTTGGTTTGTTGTAGTATAATACCAAATAGCTGTGGCCTGTTATTGAGATTGCAGTTCATCAAAATACAAATAGAATTCTGTTCCTAAAATCAAATTATCAGGTCTGCTTCTGATAAGAAAAATCTCTAATTTAGCTGAATTCATAAAGCTCATCTAATGAATCAAAAAGCATGGTAATGTTTAAAGAGAAGTGAAAAACGCTTGTTTGCCAGTCTAACCTTTGGAGCTGACAGTAGTGGAAGCACTACAAATATGCTGTCTAAAACCAAAAAAATGCTTGTGACCCTACTCTCATCTGAAACTATTTTTTCCCCTTCTGTTCATAACCTTAGGTTACAACATTGGTTAACACAAGTAACAAGGGCCCCTCTAATAAAAAACGAGGGCGCTCTAAAAAGGCTCATGTTTTGGCTGCCTCGGTTGAACAAGCAACAGAGAATTTCCTGGACAAAGGAGACAAGATTGCGAAAGAGAGCCAGTTCCTTAAGGAGGAGCTGGTAGCGGCTGTGGAAGATGTTCGCAAACAAGGTAAGAGAGATGCATCTGATAGCTTTTTTTGAGCCAGAATTTTTCACAGCAAGTAGAAATGTTCCTGTTACCCTTCACTGTTTTTTCTAATGATTATGCTCCTGTTTACTTGTGTAGATTCTCAGCTTGTCTAGCTGGCTTCCTCTAGCAAAAATTATTAACTGGGTTATATGGAAATCAAATCTCCCAAGTAGAGGTTCAGAGGAGGGAGGGCTCAGTCTTTGAAGAGCATTTAAAACTCAATTTAGGCTTAGAAGCAACTTTCTCCCCTACAGACTACCACCTCTAAATGTTACGGAACTAAGTCTAAATACTTGTCGATTACCTTCTACAAAATTCAGATGCATTCAGAACAGCATTGTAGGAGGAAGAGCTGAGAATTGACTTAGAACTGGATGTCTTGAATATGCAAAATGTAAACAGCGACAAACAGAATGCAAGGACTTTGATTAAATATTCCAGACTTCTTCCCCCACATCAAGTGTTGATTTTTATCCTTTTCCTTGTTGCTTTTCTTGCAGGTCTTTTCCAAGAAAGCCTATGGAGCTGGCTTACTCTAAAATATGCACTAGTAAATGTTGTTGCTCATAAATCATTTATCATTCTTCCAGTCATGAGCCTTTTCTATGCTTCAGTGAAACCCAGTCAACTGGTATTAATGGTGGCTGCTGCTGCAAAAAAAGAAAAACTCATTAGCATTAATTACTTGTTTGTAGCTGAAGTTGCACAGTGATGAAATATTACTTGAAAATGGCTTTAAGTTCTGGACGAGCCTGGTTGACAGACCAAAGAAAGATCAACATAAGAAGGCTGCAATGTAAAGGGCTAATTGAGTTGGCTTAATTTAACAACAAGCAACAGCAAGAGAGACCCCATTGTCTCAAAGGCCTTTAATTCTTTGGTGCTTGCTTGATTGCTGCTCAGCACTGGGAGTCTGAGTTCATCTGTGTATATTTGCACATCGCTCTTAGTGATGTTAGTGTGTGAGAGAGGTGAACCTAGTCCTTGGGATTGCAGAATTACATTTTCTGAATTTGTGGTTGTATACTGCAGTGAGATGCTGGTAGGAAAGACTGCTACAGGAAGTTTCAGTATGACCCTTTCACTTCTCGGCCCGTGTTTAAGTTTGAAACTATACAGGCTTTGTGCCAAAACCTCCCCTGGTCTCTGACGGAGGAGCTGGAGTTCAGAGCTGAGGGGTGCTGGAGAAAAAAAAGCACTGCCACCTGAATGTTGTTCTGCTGCTTCCTCCTGCAGAAGGAGGCTTGCATGAGATCTGGTGCACAGAGGGGACAGCTGCACCCATTTTGGGAAGCTGGATGGGTGATGGTTAGGCTCAAAGATGCACCTGATATAATTGGTGCCCACAGCTGCTTGCTGGCTGCTGGGGCAGCACCACTGACTGAAGCCTGTGTCCCTGTCACGGTAGCAATGTCTGGGCAGGTGGAGCAGAGTGGAGCAACCTTTCGTAAGGAAATAAAACCTTTGAGATAATTAGAAGCAAGTGGTGGAAAATGAGACGCAGCAGTCTGAGGAAGGGAGGGTTATTGTTGCCATGCCCAGGGGTCTGTGCTGGTAGGATTACACTTCTGTAGTGCTAATGACAGGAGATACAAACTCACAAAACCCCTTTCTGTACAGGCTCTGCACTTCGGAAGTGCTTCCAGTATTGTGGCAGACCAGTTGAATTCCCGAACTGGAGAGATGAGAGAAGCGTAGTACCAATGCCCCGCGCCTGTCAGTGTTCAAGGGGCATTTTGAACAATGCCCTCAATAATTAAGCTTTAACTTTTGGTTCGTCCTGAAGTGGTCAGGCAGTTGGACTCGATTTCTTTTGTAGGTCCCTTCCAGTGGAACTGTTCTGTTCTAAAGCCTGCTCATCATCTCAGCAACCCTGGGTGTTGGTACGTTTGCTGCCTTTTGCAATGGGAGGCAAAAGCGGAAGAGAATCACAGAATGGTTTGGGTTGGAAGGGACCTAATTCCACCCCCCTGCCATGGGCAGGGACACCTCCCACCACACCAGGTTGGCCAAGGCCCCATCCAGCCTGGCCTTGAGCACCTCCAGGGATGGGGCATCCACAGCTTCTCTGGGCAGCGTGTGCCAGTGCCTCAGCACCCTCAGTGTAAAGAATTTATTCCTAATATCTTATCTAAATCTACCTTCTCTTAGTTTAAATCCATTACTTCTTGTTCTGTTGCTACATTCCTTGACCAAGAATCCCTCCCCAGCTTTCCTGCAGCCCCCTTAGGCACGGGCAGGCTGCTGTAAGGTCTCCCCGGGGTCTTCTCTTCTGGCTGAACAACCCCAGCTCTCAGCCTCTCGTAGCAGAGGTGCTCCAGCCTCTTGATTCCTTTCCTCCAGCAACTCTGGATGCCTTGGTCAGCAGAAGGGTGATTGTGAACCGGCTGCGTCTGTGAAGGCAGCAGTAAGATTATAGATGTATAGCCCAATTTATCTTCCGCAGAAGACAGGAAAATAGAATTAATAATGCCTCTATTTAGAGTAGGGAGAGGTTTAGATACCGTAATAAAAAAAGATGAATGAATGTAGACAGAGGTTATGAAGATGATTAGGACAATAGATAACTTGTCTCATCAGAGAAAATTAAAAAATTTTTTTTTTAGCCCAGCAAGAAGATTGAGAGGGTACACGACTTTAGTGAACACGCTTGTTCGTAAAATCCATTTGTTGGGGGGTAAAAACAAAGAAGTGAAAAGAGCTATTTAGAATGAGTGATAGTATGGCTACATACTAAATCAATATAAGTGGATCACTTCGAAGTCTTCATGATTTTTAGAATGTAAGAATAAATTACAACTGGCTTTAAATATTAAACAGCTTCATGGAAATCCCCAAGTAGGATTTCTGGCCCTTTAAGGGTTTGGACTTTTTGACTTATTTTGAAGTAGTGAAACTTCTTAAAAGAATATTTTTAAGAGTAGTAGAGACAAAGAACTGAGTGTTTGTTTGTTTGTTTTTCAGAATAGATCCTGCTGTGCTATAGAAAAGCTGTAGTAGTGGGAAAATGTCTGCTGTGAGCGCTGTGATTTCAGCATCCTTGCAGTGTCTTACATTGATTTCGGCCGTTCTGGTTTTGCTGCGTAATAGAAGGGGAAATAATGGTTTTGCCCTGCCTTAATCCCCACAGCGCAAGCTCCCATTCCCGAGCCTGTCGTAGGGTTTTACCATCTTGGAAGAACTCAGGACGCTGGTTTAAACGTTGAAGTAGCCAGTCCTGCTGGTGCTGTTGGGCAGTTCTGGAAACAAGGAGTTTTCTGGCCCAGATGCTTGGCACTGTGACATGTTGCAAACTCTGGAGTCGGGCAGAAGATCTCTCTCAGGTCGGGCTGCTGTGTATCTGTGTTAGTGTGAGGATCCAGGGTATTAGCTGTGTTCTTACTCTTGCCTTTCTTCCAATGGTAATTTTACATGAAAGACCAAAAATTAAAGCTTAACATTGGAAAGCACAAGCCTGTGTGTAGGGCTTGAGGTAAGAGAGTGGAAGGTTTTATGAGTCCTGTGGGTGTTGATCATGCCGCATGGTTGTGGTTGCAGGGGAGTGGACAGGCTGATTCAGCATGGTTCCTTTCAGCCCTGTGTTTGAGTAAGTTTTCTCCAAAACCAAACAGTGGGTCAAATTATGAAAGTGTAAAGGTTTTTTTTTCAGCTGTACTTCACACAAGACGCACAGCTTAAGGATTTCAAAAGACCAGAAGGAAGCCAGCTGCATGAATAGCTTCAAGTTAAACACTGAATTCTTCTTGGAAAAACTCGACTTTACAGCTCTGTTGTGACCAGTTAGCTTAATTTCTTGAAAGGCTGCAAAGAGTTCTCATTTGTTTTCCTGAAAGAACAATGTTTTAGGAGTATGCCACTCCTTGTGTTAGAAGTAATTCCCCAGCCCAGGACTTGAGACCTTTGAAAAGCCGTAACCCAAGGGAGCTCTGACACAAACTGCAGAGGAGTGGTACGCGCAGCATATGGATTTAACTGAAGATAAGATTAAGGAATTAACAAAGCTTTTGTTTCCACAAGTATCAATTCCCATGTTGATGTGGCAGAAAGAAGTCTGAAATCCAGGCTTTAATACAGTCACTGGCTGTCTGCTGGAGGGCAGCAGTGGCTTTGTCCTTCCTAGTAGGAAGACCGGACAGCCTGTTCCCACCCTCGTGGTGGCCAGGGAAGGTGGCAGAAGGGAAGTACCCAGGGTAATAAAGTCTTCAAGCTGTGGCTTTATCCTCACCGTCACTTGGCAGGGAATTGGCAGCCGTGGGGGAAATGAGAGAGGGAGCCATGGGCAGACAGAGGCATGGCCGGGGTGGGAAGGAGCCGTGAGCTGCGGGATCACGGGCTGGGAGCACCAACAGTGACCCAGGCAAAGGCAGGGCTGTGCACGCTGTGTCTGCCAGACTGGTGAAAATGGTTCATTGAGATGCTGGGGGAGAGAGTAAGGAGCTGGCCTGCTGGTGGCATTCCTTGTGTTTCTGATACCTGACAGGAGCAGCCTGCAGACAGGCTTTAAACTGCAAGGTGCTGAAGGGCACAAGATGATGCATGGGCATGAGTTTGTGGCTTAGGGAGGGGGGGGAAAAAAAAGCATCGGTGCCTGCGTGTGTCCTAACTGCACGTAGGGCTTCCCTGCCTCGCCCCTGCCCATCTCCTCCGATCACCGCCCAGGCAGTGCTCACGTAGAGAAAGCTTTTCTGTCATGGTCATCGTGCACCACGCTGCCGAGGAGGATTAATAGTGCTGTCTGAAAGTGCTGTCAGACCCTGTGGGCATAGTGGGAATGAGACTAGAAAATGGTAATTTTCTTTTGATGGACTAAAATCTTACTATTTCTGAAATGGGCTTTGTTCCATTAGATTTAATTGAATCCTTAACGTTTTATTGACAAGATCATGGTATGGCTACCATTGCCTCTTCTTCCCTTGACTCTTTTATTATCTCTCCCTTATAATATCTAGTGAAAAAATCTAAGGTGGTATTGGAAAAACAGATTACTCGTATAAGACTTCATATCAGCTGTATAATCTAAGTTGCAGTCTGACTCTTTTGCAGTGTATTTTTTTATTTAATTCTTGAAATCCTACTTTTAAACTTGCTTTGTTGCTTCTGGCTCCAATTTGAAATGAGAAGATCGTGTTAGCTCAGATTCGAACTCCTAATGAACACCCACACGCAGTACCTAGCTGTGTGCAGAGGTCAGGGCAGTGTTCCCTACTGCCCTTTGAATCTAGCTAAAATAACTACACCTGCTGAGAGTTCTTTATAAGAAGTCTGAAAGTTAGCTTTCCTTAATTTGTGGAGGAAAAAAAAAAGGCAACAACTTTCATCTTCCATTAATTCCAGAGAGCTCGTTGTCTTTTGACACTCTGACAAGCTGTTTGAAACTTACTAAATCTTTAAAAATCTCTCATTAAAATAAAAAGGAATAGTGGAGTATTTTTTTTTGAGACTGGCATATGAAATTATGAATTAAAGGATGGGTGGAAGATAATTTTGTTTTTTAGGGTCGTTTTAGTGATTGCTGAGATTTGAGCGAAGTGAGTGGCCACCTCTAGGTTGTTTGGAACAGGAAATTGGTGAAAAAAACACGACTGTTTTGGGGGGACTGGGGAAGTGAGAATTTTACATGTGGATGAAAGGGGGAATATTTGTCATGAGCTTGGTTGTGGCATATATCTTAAATGCTGAGATTGTTTATCGATTTGTATACCTGTGGTGATGAAATGAATTCCACTATTATTAGTCTCTTCCAGAATAAATAAGGAGAGAGTCCTGTCAGCTACATAATTTCATAATTTCATGGCTGGTTGTCATTTTTCAGCACCGGAGGAACATTTGTCTTTTTCACCAACTGAAAGACTAAAGCTCTTAACGCTTGTTAATGAGTCATGGTCCTCAAAAAGTTGGGTAAGGGATGGCTCTAGATTGACATTTATAGCTCATCTGCACTTGTACAGCAGCTTTTTCATGTGTCACAGTGATGAAGTGGTGCGTTTTGATCTTAAAATGTTGTGTGCCATTCTTCGTAGTAGTATTTAAGATGATGGAGGGGTGTTGCCTAGGAGGGCGCATCTGAACAAGATTGAGTGTCTGGATGTAGCTGCTCGGACAGGCTAGGGGCTGTGCTGGGGCTGTGCTGAGCTCTGGGGTGCCGAGAGCTTGGGCGCTGGAAATTTCCAGGGCAAGCGTGTGGACGATTAACCTCGGGCTCTCCAGCTGTAGGGGATTTCTGAGCAGTCAAAATATACGTCCCAAATAGGGGATGCGCCCCGCTCGCCGCCTGGCTGCGGGAGCGGGCCAGCTCTTGGCAGTGCTGGCACAGCATTGTCTTGGGATTTAGATGTGGACCTCTCCCAGCCCCGTTTGGTAGTGGGATTGCTGGGAACTACTGTCGGCTTTCATTTCTAAAGCACTGGTTGAGGTTCTTCCCTTACTGTGAAAAATGTGCTGCTTTGGTTCTGGCCTTCGGCCATGTGGACGCTTTCGTACAGGTTTGGGAAGCCTCTGACATAGCAATTAGTCATAAAGCAGTTGGTGTGCTTTTCTGGTCACCTCCCATTGCCCACAAAATCTGACCTTGAGTACTTAGCGTTTGCTAAACTAAATCCTAGCCGTTTGCCAAACGGTCCTAAAGCACAGCGAGGTCCAAGAGCTCTGAAGTGGATGCCAAACCTCCCCGAGTGACGGTGGGAACAAAACATTGCCCCTTGGGGGGTGAGGTGCGTGTGGGGGAAGAATCCAGGTTTTACATGTGAATATATGCAGAAATGATTCTTAGGGCTTTTAGAGGAATTTCTCAAGTTGTTGAAAGCAGCCTTTGCTTTTTGTAGTTACCCAACTGCGCTGTTACCATCTGAAACCCAGTCTCCTCCTGCAGCAGATGCAGCCCCACAGGCTATGAAATGCTGGAGCGTGTCACGAAGCAGAGCCTTGCCCCGAGTGCAAGCGGCGCCGCAGCCAGCCAGGTCATTGCCCCGAGTTGTTTACGGCCCCACGAGCTGTGGCGCTTCCCTGTGTGTTTACAGGACATGCTGCTGCTTTTGGCTTAAAAGCAAAGCTTTCACTGAGCTTTGAAAGCATTGTAGTCCGAAATAACCAGAGACTGCAGTTCTGCTCGTAACGGCTGTGCCACGTTGTATTTGTGTCTCTAGGGGATCGTGGCTTATTACGGCACCTGTATAATTTGAGATAAGGACCAAAGTGTCGTTATCGAGCCCTTCTTCCCTCCTGCCCCACTCCCCCCATTCTGTGTGGTGACCATGCTTAGAGGCAGCTCCGTGCCTGGATTGCTGGCTGTATTTAAGCAAATGCGTTTTGTTTTCCAAAGCAGCTCTCCCAGGAGTCCTTACCACCGTGTCAATAAAGAGGGACAATCTTTTTTCACACAGGTGGCTTGATGAAGAGTGCCTCTGGGGAGTTTGCCGATGACCCCTGCTCCTCGGTGAAACGAGGGAACATGGTGCGGGCGGCGCGCGCCCTCCTCTCTGCTGTCACCCGGCTGCTGATTCTGGCTGACATGGCAGACGTCTACAAGCTGCTTGTCCAGCTCAAAGTAGTAAGTGCACTTCTGAGCCGTGCCTGGCACGCCGCGCTGGCTCTGCTGGGTGGCTTTGCCTCGTGCCTGGGCGTACTGACCCTGGAGCTCCCTCTCAGCGGCTTACCTCTGGGGCAGTGATGCTGGCAGGTTTTTGTTTTTTTCTCTTAGCAGAATGTGTGCAACTGAGGAGTGTAAAAACTGACAGATGTTCTCAGTGGCTTTTGACTCTGCGTTGCACTTCATTCTCAACTTTTAGTATTGAGACTAGTGCACTGTGGTCTGCGAACAGCAGATGATAAATAGTTTAATCAGAATAAATAATTTGGTTTTCTTACTGACTACTACTCCCTTGTATCTAGCAGATACAACTAGTTATTAGTAGGAACAAGTAGCTTCAGTGGGCTAAATAAAATGGATGTGGAATATGTAAGGCTTTTTTTTTTATGAGCAGGAGGTGGGTGGTTTGTGCAGAACCTGAGATGCAGCACAGCTTGGTGTTGGGATGGCTTCAGCTGGGGTTTGAGGGCTCCACTCTTACCCTTTGACAGCCACAGCCGGGGCTCTGCCAGGGCCCTGGGCTCTTGGAGACACGCATGCCTGGCTGTCCCTGGTAGCTGGTGAGCATGAAGCCGTAGCTTGGCCTGAAGTACTGTTAGCCCTTGACACGTCTCTCTCCAAACAATGAAAGGCAGGAGAGGAAGATCACTGTCTGCTATGAAGCCCATTCTGAAAGCCCATAACTTTCTAAACTGTGTACTGGATTGCTTGGAAAAATGTGAACATATCTGTATATTCTTTCAGGTGGAAGAAGGTATCTTGA
Source organism: Oxyura jamaicensis (assembly GCF_011077185.1). Taxonomy (NCBI): domain Eukaryota; kingdom Metazoa; phylum Chordata; class Aves; order Anseriformes; family Anatidae; genus Oxyura; species Oxyura jamaicensis. The sequence goes on from NC_048905.1 coordinate 6,501,170, forward strand.
AACTAAGGAATGCTGGCACAGAGCAGGATCTGGGTATCCAGTACAAAGCCCTCAAACCAGAGGTGGACAAACTTAACATCATGGCAGCCAAAAGGCAGCAGGTATAGTGATGGCAGCTTTCTTCTGTATATATCGTTTCTTTTTCTTTTTTCAAAACAAGAAAATAAGGCAGCCTTACTGCTCTTGGGGACTACCTGTTGCTGCTGCTAATGTATTTTTTTTTTTACTTTTTTCTCAATACTTTGTGTTGCACTCAGTGGTGTTTAGGAAATTGAATGGCCCTTGCCTGGTAAGCAGAAAATCTGCTCAGCTGTAGTACATTGCCTCTGCCTCAAATTTTCCTGATAGCATTTGTTTGTTAATGCTTTAGTACCTTAATGAAATGCTGCTTCTATAGAATTGCATTGATGGATGTCAAGACTTCCCATTTTGAAGCAGTGCAGGTGTGGGTAAGGAAGGAGGATTAAGACACAAATTTGTGACCTGTGCTCTCACCACGGGACCACACAGCCTTTGTGATTTGCACAGATGGAGTGAACCATGGGCACTTAAACAGGGAGCAAAAGTCATGACTGGGGACAGAATTACAGCCCTTTCCGAAGGGGCACTGCATCATGCCAAGCAATGCACCATAGCTGCCTAGTCTTGCACGGAAATGCCTGTTTGAGGAAGGGTTTGATATCCTGATTGCTTTGTGCATGTCCTGTACTTGCATAGTTAGTGCTTAACCTTAAGTCATGTGTAAAGGTTTTGTTCAACATTACTGTTGTGACTCACTCCTTTGTAAGTCAAGCTTTTAAAAGAAAGTAGAAGTACAGGGAGTCAGATTTATCTGAAACAGCATAATTCTTTTAGAGCATATTTCTTATTCTGTTGTTCTGTACAAACCAAAACTGCTTATCCATCTCTGACACTGCTTCTTTGCTTGCACGGATTCATCTTTGAAAATAAACTGGATGCAGTTTAAAATGGGTTGCTAGTTGGTTATGTATCTAGAATCTGATTGCAGTAAATGGGAGTGGGGCAATACAATAAATGTTCTTAAACTGCTTCATGATGGATTGTTTTACACTATGGGAAGTGCTTGTGTTAAATCTGTAAGCCTGCTCGGAGTGCCCTCCCTGCTTAGTGTGCGTCTTACAGAGGTCTTGTATTACCCCTTCATTTTGAAGGGTCTGTCAGATTTTTTTTTTCCCCATCTGGTAAAGCAGCCCATTTTTTTCTTTTTCATCACCTCTTTATAAAGCTTTAAGAGGTAACTTGCAAATGTTCATGTTGCTAATAATTGTGTTCATTCTTCCTTTTCATAAACCTTACTGCTTGTGCTGGACTCAGAACCTCTATCTATTCATGGTACTTACATTCCAAAACAGAGGTGATGATGCTTTAGAGAATTGCAGCAGTGAGTGTTTGGGAAAAGACCTATGGATTAAATCTTAATCTTAAATTAGCAGTAACTATAGTCATTGGATTTATTTTCTCCCTTTGGAGATGAACAAGAAGCTGAATGAGATGATACTTCTGTTCTTCTAAAATTGTGTGAGTCTCTTCAGGAAAGTAAACTCCATCTTCTAGGTGTGATGAAAGAAGACATTCTGGTTGTGAGCCTTGGAGTTTAAATTTAAGATCTGGCTTCTCAGATGCAAGCTCATGACAAGGCTCCCTTGGTTGAGCTGCTCCATACAGAACAAGCATGTGAATTTCTTAACAAGTATCTCTGTGCTAGTTGCACAAATTAATTGGGTTAATCACTTGTGAAATAGAGCCAATAGACTAATGTTAGCGATTGTCAGAGATTGCCTTTCTTTTTTCTTCCTTCAGTTAAATGATGCTTGCCACTTATCTAAGCATCTTAAAGCACATTTTATTTTAAGACGTGGAAAACTGAGGTCGCAACTTATGCATCCTCCTGATGTACTGGTATTGTCCGCTTTCAGAGTGCTGGTCCTGTAGTGTGGCAAGGAGCAAACATGTCTCAGATCTTGAAATGTGAAGCTGTGATTTGCCCTACAGTACTTTTTCGAGTTTTTGTGGAGCTGTTGTGTTCTAAGATGAGTTGAGCTATTAATAATAGGGATATGGAGAAAGCTCAAGGTTGGGTTAGATTTGAGCATACCAGTCAAAGAATCTGCCTGTCCCTTGAAGACGCAGGGAGACAATGTATGGATTGAATGTGGGGACTGTTTTCAAATGGCTTCTTTCTTTAATTTTCCTAATAGGAATTGAAAGATGTAGGTCACCGTGATCAAATGGCGGCAGCCAGAGGAATCCTGCAGAAGAACGTTCCCATTCTCTATACCGCGTCTCAGGCCTGTCTGCAGCACCCTGATGTGGCTGCCTACAAAGCTAACAGGGACTTGATCTACAAACAGCTTCAGCAGGCGGTCACTGGCATCTCAAACGCAGCCCAAGCAACTGCATCAGATGATGCTGCCCAGCAGCAGGGTGGAGGTGGAGAGCTGGCTTATGCTCTGAACAACTTTGATGTAAGTTCTGAACCCGTATGTAAAAAGTGGCAACTCCAACTGCTGCCTTCGCTCACCTGATTTATGAGCAACAGCTTGCTTTTGCTTATATTACCTGAAAAATCATTTTCTACTGAAGTACTGCAAGTCCCAGGTGATGCAGGCTTTTATTTTTTCGAATATGGCTCTTCTGAAATAGGATTGATAGAATATAGAAAGGAGCAGTGCTGTTCTCAGTGATTGAAGGCTGTCAAGTTAAACTAGCTCAAAAATAGCTCTTAGCCTACTGATACATTAGATGTAAGTCCTTGGTTTATTTGAAATTGATTATTTCATAATATATTTATGTAATGTATTCTTGTAGGTGACAGAAATGACTTTTAAAAAGTGAATAATATATTTGCAATTGCCCAAACTACCTATTGAGAAGAACTTGAAGTGGGAAGTGTAATATGATCTTTGGTTGGGAATGAAATCACTTCAAACTGATGTGTTGTACTGATCTGTCATATTCTTTATCTTGTATTCTGTAAGTTACTGAGGATAGCCATACACTTTTACTGAGAATACTTTCCTTTTGAAGCCAGTATTTTGTCTACCGCTGATTCAGTCTCAGAATTTTAAACACCTTGGCACTAGCTCACCTCTAAAACTTTATATAATAACATAGGTCTGTTGCTCAGAAAACACATATTGCTTTTTTTCCCCAAGTATTGTTCACCTTCTCTGTTTTAGCTCTTACCAGCCTTGCTCTTCGGTGTTAATTTCCTGCCATGTTTCTTAACTTCTTTTACTATTTCCCTAAAGGATAAAATGCTATTTGAGGTTTTCCCTATGCCAACTGTAAAGCCGCTCTATGTGATCTCTTGGGTAACAAGATGTCGTGATTATCTTGATCTTTGGGACTGATTTTGGTTTTAAATCTCTCAAATTCCATCAGTTGAGCGTTCAGCTACATGAGTTTTAAGACTGTCCGTTGGGTTAGCTTGCACCCAGAGGATCACGGGTTTGATCAGAGCCCTGTAGGACAGGAAGGCAGCTCTAGTAACAGCACGTGACGTTAAGGACTGACTTGGTTTGTAGAAGTAAAACTGAACGGACTTGTTTTTCATATATTGGCTAATCTAATTCAGACCATTTAATATGATTTCTGATATGTGCTCATATTTTACTATATGAGCTTTCTAATGGCCAGGGACTTTTTTTTTTCCAGCCTGTGTTAAGCTTCTGAGCTTTTAGTTCTGTGTGGCCCGACTCCCTGATAGCAGCAGGGCTTGTTCAGCAGGCTGGCCTGAATGGGCATTGTGTGCGAGGGCTTTGTCTGCTCATCCTTGCCAAAGGAGACGGACAAAACAAATGTGTTCAGGTTCTCTGCAGATGTTATCCCTGCACTTCATTTCCTGTTAACATTTGAGTGCTATTGTGCTCTTGTAATAGAGGTTGTGCACACGCCCTCCCAAATACTTCAGTGTTTCTACTGGGCTGGTAAAATATTAAGTGATTACCAGAAGATAACAAGATAATCACTATGTGTCATTTATATGGTGCAGTTTTGGAGTTGTAGCGTACCACCATTGGAGTGTCTGCATGGCGAAAATGTTCAGGAGAAACTGGGACTGTTAGAAGAACGTGTGCTGTGGCTAAACCTGCTGTGAAGGCCGTGTGGTTACTCAGCAGGGAGACTAATTGTACTGACAGTAATGTTGAGGTTAGCTAGTGTACAAACTGAGTGCGGAAAACTCCTTTTTGAAGAAACTTTGGGGCTGCTTTCATAAGAAGTTAGCAACATCTTCCCCTCCCACTCACTTAATTGGAAGAAACCCTACACAAACCAGCAAACTTTGAAATGGCCAAATCATGTTCCTTAAACTGCAGAACCTGTTTATTTAAACTGCCTGGAAGTACTCCCAAGGTGATGTACGTTCCACACAGCTGCTGCTTGGTGAGCGTTCTATAGGGGCTGATATTGGCCCCTTGAAAAGTAGATGCTTAAGGCTGAATAAGCAGTATTGATGTTTCTCAATACGATCTGTGCTTACTAATAATCTTTCAAGATAAAGCTGTGATAGTCTTCTGCCATGAAGAAATCTGTTTCTGTGCTATTTTAAACATTGATGTTGATGTTTCACTTGAATATTTGAGAATGCTGTTATATTTACCTGTATAATTGCTTACTGGTGAAAGGAGGAGTGGATAAACTAGGACACCAGAGTGCTACATATAGGACTAATTTTGGACATTTGTTTTTCATGTTTTTTGTTCATTATGAGGTAATTATATCTGACAAGTTTAAATAGTGAAGGCATGTCCAGATTGACATGTAGTTAAAAAGAGTTCTGTATTTGAACTTTATTTGTCCTGGCACATTTGATTTTGCCATTCATATAATGAGACTTCTTGTGGCCAAGTTTGGTTTAGCTGTCAAAGCAGCACAAGAAATGACTTGCAACTTAATGTGATGGGGGACCTTTTAGTAATTTTACTGAGCTACTCAAGAAAATCACTCTTGGTGCCAGAATGTCGTTTGCTTTTCATGCTTGATCAGGGGGTTGCTGTAAGTGTTGGTCTTTCTGATGACTTAACAGTAACATACTGCTCAGTCTGATATCTAACTTCCAAAACCTTTATTTTACCAGAAACAAATTATTGTGGATCCATCGACCTTCAGTGAGGAGCGTTTTAGGCCTTCCCTGGAAGAGCGCCTGGAGAGCATCATTAGCGGAGCAGCCCTGATGGCTGATTCATCCTGCACACGTGATGACCGACGGGAACGGATAGTTGCAGAGTGTAATGCAGTGCGACAGGCCTTGCAGGATCTACTTTCAGAGTACATGGGGAATGTGAGTATCTTCTGTTCTGTTTGTTTATTTAGTTTTTCTGGTTTTAGCTCCCTGAGATAATCCAAAATGGGAGAGTCAAAGCTGTGGGTCTTGAAGCTGATTTGTTCTACTCCCAAACAGGATTTGAGCATTAACCAGGAGTCCTGAAAGGTTTGTCAGAAGGTCAGCACGGAGGCAGAATCAAACATAGATTTAAATCATCTGTGATACTTACCTTAAAATTGATCTCTGTTCTATTGTCGTCATACTACTGTTTTTAGGTTATGATTCTTACATAGTGGTTTGGGTGGAAATTCTATAGAATTAGGCTGTCTTCCCCCTCAGTTTGCATGAAGTAACTAGGCCTATGAAAAAAGTAGTGTTTTTTAACTTTTTTTGAAGCTTGGAAAGTTTAAATGTGTGAACTTTTTAGCTAAAGGCATAGGTTTTCAGAATCAAGTTAATTGCAGTTCCTATTCCATTAGATCAGAAGTGATATAGAAAATTAAAGCTGAAATATTTAGTAGGAAATTTGGAGAGGAGTTTGATATAAATATTGAACTGAGCAGCTTTCCTCCAGTGTTTGTGCATTACACTACACGTAACGTACATATAGTATTTGGAGCTCAAGTGTGTTTCTACAGTTGGAAGAAGTGTTATGTCATGAAGATGAGCTTCTGTGTTTGAAGGCATCATGCTGTAATATCAGATGCTGCCTCTTTTTTCCTTAGCCCAGGGGTTTTTAATTTTAATAGCTTTAGCAGTGTTGAGTGATAAGCTTGGGATTTCATAAGAGTCTTTAAGCTTAATCGGGTTTTTAAACATAAATATTGTAACAGGGAATTGATTTCAGGTGAAAAGTTGCGGGAATGACAACAGTGAGATGGTTTGTAGCATCATGACAACTAAGATTGACTGAAGAAATCATAAGGGGATGAGGTGAAGCCTTATTTAGACTTCTGAGCATGTTTTAGGTAAAACTTAGCTCAGAGATTTTCTTTAGAAGGCAGAATTTATTTAGCAAGGTTGCTGTGTTAGGTACCTTACCTCCTTATCTGTGATTCTGCTGTCTTTGGTGAAAGCTACTTCAGCATGAAATAAGTGGTCCGAAGTCTGCGTGTGCGACTTAGGTGGTGTTATTTGGAGAACAGAGGCGTGCAGTGAAAGGTAGAAATAAAACGAGGGTTTCTGTTTACCAGTGGAAGACAAGGACAAAGTAATTGAACAAAACTGAAAGACAAGTCCCACATAGCCTGTGGGCTGAGCTAGGTGCTTCATGTAGTCTTTCTTAATTGCTTGTGAAAGTAGCTTGTGCTTGGCATTGATATTATATAGAACTGGAGATGGCAGCTGGGGAGCAAACCACCACGTTGCGCCCTTTGAAATGCCTTTCAGAGCAGGGTGTTTTATTAGTATATGAGGCATCCGTAGTAATCCCTCAAACAAATGTGCTGCTGGATTGGATGCAGGCCTATCAGCACGACTGAGGACAAAACATCCACCAAACACTAATTAAAAATGTGGAGGAAGTAAGTGCTCAGTCTTGCGCACAACAGATTTGGTTGCATTTCTCTCCTTGATAGATGGTCAATACCCACGTAAGATCTCAGAGCTTTGACTTCCTTGTGCCATAATGCCTATCTTGCTCCTCTGGCTGTGTACTCTTGTCTCCGTTATGCAAGTTAAAGTAATCACGCCGAGATGGAAAGAATGTATTCCCTATGTTATCTCTTTTAACACATTGTGAAATTAGTGGAGCATACTGAATTTTTTAAAGTCACTGCTATGTTGTGATTGTAGACAGTGTAGTTGGGAAAATGAGATTAGAAATTCAGTGAAATGGAGTGGAAAAAGCAATAGATAAATTATGGTGAAAATGTGGGATGGTGTGTGAAAATCCATACTGAGGGTAGAAAAAAAAATAGGATGATGAAGCTGAAGAATGAATAATAGCTGGGAACCTATAAAAGCGTTTGGTTCATCTACAGGAAGAGCGGGGATGTGCTACTTTTAATGTTTCCTCTGCTATCACTGTATTGTGCGTGTATGAGATACCAACAGCCACAGCACCCAGCCATCTCCTGTTGTGCATTTCTCCATCCTACCTTTAAAGATAGAAATGAATTGGGCATTAAATCTGTTAATTGCACAATACTTGCAGTGCATCATAAATGTTGAACAGCAGAATAAGAGCAGGAGACCTGTTTTTTTCAAAGAGAAAACGGGGATGAGCAATACTCTGAAAAGGTTGAAGTACAGGAATATCTTGAGGCAGATCCCCTTTTAGTTTTAAATGCCTTCTGTTTTAGTGACTTCCTCTAGCTTCTGGGCTTTCTTTCAGATCTCTGGTAATAAAAAGGCTTTTTCCACAGGTAGTTTATAACTCAAAGTTTAGTGTTTTGGACCCATGGTTTAACTGTCTCTTTGGGCCTGTCCCCGAGGGTTCTGTAAGTCTTCAAGCGTTGCTGGCTGTGTTATGATGTGTGGCAGAAACTTCTGTCTGAAAACAATTTTCAGTAGTAAAGAAATTGAATCACAGGTTCCCTTGACCCTTGCATTTGCTGGCACAGTGACAAAACCTATAGCTAGAAGAAGGGCAAAAGTTGCTCGTTCCCTAGTTTGTTATCGAAGTTAGTATCTTTTTTTCTTAGATTGGTGTCCGTCTTATTTCCTTTTCTATCTGGCACACCTGTTACAACTATTTTCAAAACAGAAGACTACCCCAATTTGGTCAGACTAAATTTACATCAAGGCCAGAATCCTGTCTTGAGAGCAGTGAATGGCAGATGCCTACAGGAAAGAGAACAGTAACAAGGGAAGGATGTAGTCTGACTTGCCCAGAATAGCTCCCAGATGCCAGCAGTCTGTAGCTCAGATAATTCCAGAGCTGGCATTGCTGACTGTGTAATAGCTCGTGCTGGACTTTTCCCCCATGAATCTCTAGTTTCTTTCTGAACCCTCATGAACTTGCAGCACCCATAAGCTGGAAGGCTCCTTGCTAAAGAAGATGAATCTTGTCGCATGAAGCAGCATCTCCTTTTGTTTGAAGCAGAGTGCCTTTCTGTCTGTTCGGTTTGCTGTTCCCTCCATCTGATTTCAGAAGAGACTGAGCAGTTATTCCCTGCTTACCCTTCTCTGTGCCATACCATGTAGCAGACTTCTGCCTCCTCTTTCCCAGAATGAAGTGTCCTAGTTTTATTAGTTGCTTGCCATAAGGAAGACGTTCAACACCACCTTTCAGCTTTGGCTGGGCCCTCGTTGCTAAACAGCACGGTGCAGTAGGATGGGGTTTGTAGGGGGAAGGAGGACTCGATGCCTGCCTAGATCTGTCTCTCTGACAGAATTTTGCATCAGCTGGTTGTAGCCTGGTCCTGAGGGCTGGGTGCTGGTTAGTGTTTGGTGCGAGGGTGGCTGCACCAAACTTGCTTAGGGTCAATGACGCCTTGCTTAGGGTCATTCAGAGGGGCTGATGAAACTGCTACGTGAAGATTTAGCTTCTCAGTCATAGTTGTTGGGGTCAGTTTTTGTGAATGTTAAGTCAGATTGTCTTTCCCTTGTGCATCGCTTAATACTTCTGTCTGTTGAACTTCATCCACCATTTTATTAGCTGGTGCCTTGATTTATATCCTAAAAATGCCAACTGTTCATCCCTTAATTGTAGCATTCAATTTTTAGTGTTTTTTTTCTTCTTCATCTTCCATTTTCCCCCAAGGAGAGCTGGCTTCCATTACGGCTCTCGCTCATTTCAGCTCATGATTCCAACAGAAAATAGTTTTCCTTTTTAAACTAGCACTGCAGATCCCTCCAGGATTCAAATAGCAAACACGAATATCTGAGTGTGATATTTTTTTTTATTACTTTGAGTAAGCTTTATACTTATTGCTAGTGCTGAATGGCACAGCGAGAATGGGGAGGTTTAACAAAATTCATTATTGATTCTGACTAGCACTGTAAAAGTGGAGTAGTCCAAGGTCTTGGATCCGAGATCAACTGCCTAGAATGCAATAAATTGCCCGCTTCAGTCACAGCTGAATTTGTAATATAACTAATCGATGGCGAGAGCCAGACCTTTGTGTGGTGCTGTATTTGGGAGCTCACGGTGTATATTTTATTAATGAAATGAAAAAAAAATAAATTCAAAGCATATGCAAGCCTGGTTGGTCATTGATAACAGACTTTGAGACAGGAGGACAGAACAAAGCATCTCCTTGAATGTTGTTCAAGTTCAGTGTTACACCAAGGAAGAAGTTGGTAAGAGAGCTGGCATTTAGAGTTCAGGAGTAGGCACAGAAGATGGTTTTTATTGTATTTTGTTACAACTTCATAATCTTACCTGGGTAGATATTGATTGGCTCCAGTTTGGCCCAAATAAAATATACGATGCAGAAGGTTTTTGGCAGTACTAGTAACTTATCCCGGTCTTGCCCTTATGCTGGCAGGTGGTGCAATATCTTCCTCAGCATACAGAGCAGTTATAGTGCTTGTTTTTGCTTTTCTGTGCTGTATTGGTCAACTCTACCTCAAATTTACGCACACAGCGTTCGTCACAAGTTATCTAAAGTAGTTAAAGGGAATTCATAAAAAAGAACAGTGGGCTGATCAGAGCCAAAACACTTCTGCATCTTCAAGAAGCAGGTACGTAGGATGGAGAGGTAACGTGTCCAGCAGCCACAAAAACCCACAAACCTCAAGTTGTGACAGCGTGTGCTCTGTGCGGTAACTCTCCATGGGTATTATTAGTGCAGAGCTCGGGCAGCTTGTCTTCATCTCAGTGACTGTGTTAAGTATGGGAGGCATACAAGGTCATATTTTTTGAGGATGGGGTTTCGCAGATTAGAAAGTGCAGGATGTCAGCTGGAAGCTAAACCAGAAATTTTCAGTCTGCTCTGTTTGACTACACTGAACTTGAAAAAGACACCAATTTGCTGTGCTGGGCTATCTGATTGACATGTAAGACTGAAAATGAGGACTTCCTTCGGCTTTTTTGACAGTCCACTTTTATTGTTTGACAGAGAGGCTTTGGAGGAATGGGGGCTGTTAGGTTTCTTTCTGTGAACACTGCTTTAGAGCCATTTGGCAGCAGTAATCACAGGTGTTCAGATCTATTTAGTATGCACAGAAAGGTGCAGAGAGGTCTCATTTTGAAGTCTATTCCGTACCCCACTGATTTCTAATGCCTCTAACTACCCTTTCAGGCAGCCACAAGTAACTCAGACTCGTACTTGCATAAAGTTTGTCAGAAACTCTAGTTTGGCTAGCGTGGAATGTGAACCCAGAGCCCCATTGTGTACAACATGCTCTTGTACAATAAAATCCCTTGTTACTACATTTGGAAACGATAAATCATGTTACATAAAGTAGCTTGACAGGTCCTATTTCAACGGGAATTTTAATGCTTTCATATTATCATTCTGACTGTGTCCTTGACTGTCTGGATTGCATTAGAGGTGCTTGGCAGCAAATGGAGAAAAACCATTTGGGGCCAGCTCCAGAGCAGGCATTTCAGGCACAGATTATTTCAGCCGATCTTTCCAGTTTCCATTTTCTGCTTGGCCTGAAGCAGGGTGTGTCTGGGGGGTGATGTTTGTATTTCTTTTAATATTGGTTTTTAGCACAGCTTGAAGGTAAGCGGGGCAGTTGAACCCCAGGCTGCTGCACTGCACTGCCTGGGAGGAGCTCCTGCGTGCCGGCGGGAGTGCCGCGGCTCTCAGGATACCTGAAGTAGTTCTCAACACTTCTGGTTTTAGACTTGTTGGTCTCGTGATTTACTAAGTGCTTGTTTTTCACATTGTTTCTGTGTTCAGCACAGCTACAAAAACGTGGTTCTCCAAACAAGTGCACTGTTTTCCTGATCTTAATTGCACTGGTTTGCTTTTCTTTCCTAAAGCTTCCTTGAGCATCTCCGGTGCTTGAAAATGAAAGGGCAAGAGTGTACCTAGCTCCCGTCTTCAGTATGTTTTGGGAGGAGTGATTTTGCCTTCAGAATGACCATTAAGGGTGTTTTGACTCCTGACACGTGTGACTTATAGAATGGAGATGGGTTTTCACTCTGAATTTGCCTATTAATAATGGTGACCCATGGCCTATTAATATTATTATTAATAATGGTGACCCACAGCTTTATATTCTCATTAAGCTTGGAAAGGAACACATGAATTTTCATGACTGTTAAACTTGTGTACGATATATCTGTGCATTTGGAAGGGCTCTTGCATAGCCCTTTCAAGCAACTGTTTCTGTGGAAATAGCTACGAAGTAAAATGTCAGACTGATCCATATTTATGATAGATGCTGATAAAAATCTGCCTTGAGATAATCTACACTTCTTTTTTAATATTGTTTCTGTCAGTTTAAGACACTTGAATGCTGAAGTGCTGGACATGGCTTGAAAGCCTCGCTGGATTCTCCTGTCGTGGAATTTGCTGCTCAGGAAAGGGAGCTGTGCTGTTGTGCTGGGGGCTGATGGCCATAGACGTTACTGGTTTGACAAAGATGATGCTTTTAAAAATAAGAAGTTTCTGAAGTGATATTGTTTTTAAGCTTGTAATGCTTACAGGGTGATGTAGAGTAAATAACTGAGCACGCTTGGAGTGAATTCTGAGTATGATGAGAATTTCACGTGGCATTAATTGGGTGGTTTTGAGCCACAAAGATGAGCTTCCAGGTTGCTTACGGAGGGCGTTCTGGAAACTCTACTTTCTTACATTGTAACACGAGGCCTATGGAAAGAAATGGAAGAATTAAAAAATCCTGAGTACTTCTTTAGGCAGCCTTTGCGCTGCGCAGTGGAAATGCATTCCTTAATGAAGAATGACTGTCTTAAGGCACCCTGAAGAGAATTCAGGAAAGCCCAAGTCACACCTGAAGTCTGGTTCCCGGATGGGTTCAGCAGCCTGTTGAAGTCTGCAGTCATTGCTCTCCTCCGTGTGCTGCACTCCTCCCATGCTAACCATTTTGTGTCAAACAGCAGCAATAACTTTTAAACAGAAGAGATTTGACAGCTGCTGGAATTTAGTCTGAACTGTATTGTGTAGCTGGTCTCTACTTGCAGCCTTTACGCTCTTTTCAGCATTTTGTTGTAGATTCTAAGTACACAAAAAAAAGGGGGAAGGTTGCTGCCCTTTGAGGAGCAGCTGAATTCTGCTGAAGTCTAATGCAATCCTTAAACTTGAGGGCGGAGTCCTGCGGGTACCTCGTGTGGCAGTGAAGGCGTGCATCCCACCTGCCCCTACCCTTCAGGTTTGTAATGGTGGAATGTCCATTTTTCCTTTCTTGTTAGGCATGTGCTATCCCCAGTGCTAACACATCTAGTATTTCCTAATACTACATAACAAATACAGACCCTTCTTGATTTAATGTTGTTCAGGTGGCATTTAGGATCATAGAATATCAGAGTTGGAAGGGACCCACAAAGATCATCAGGTCCAATTCCTGGGTCCCCAAAGGACTGACCCCCCCAAAAAAAAAAAAAAAATCATAGTGTGTTGTCCAAATACTTATTGAAGATTGGTGGCAGGAAGACTTGAAATAATAAGCTGTGCCCACTTGATCGTGGTCTGGTGCTAGGTGTTTAGCAGCATTTCACTTACGCTGAGCTGTAAACCATTTTACATAAGTGTGCTATAATGTTATGCGTGGATTCTCCTTAGAATTCTATGTTTTGTGACTTAGTCCACTTTAAAATTCTGCTGTTTTGTAGGAAAATATTTGAACTTTATCTGCCTACGTAAGATAATATATTTAGTTGCCAACTGTGAAGCTTTATTCAGTGATACTTGAGTACTCTCTCAAAGCCAAAATCAGGGAGTATAGATAGAACAGAGCGTGTAAGTTTGCACAGTGACTGCTCATCTGTGGATAAACAGCCTTTTAGCCTCTGGCAGGATCATGCTCTCAGTGTGCAGAAGTATTACACACACAACTGGGCTTTTTAATTTCTCTCCCTGGAAGAAAGGGATGATGGAATTATTACAACACTGGAATGCTACACTTTGTGCATTACAACAAAATACTTGCATCTCAAGTCCTGGATTCCCCTTTTTTCCTTTAGCCGTGCTCTAATACAAACTTCGGATTAAGTTCCTATCTTCCTGCACAATGGGATTTAGAAGATGAGTGAGAGAAAGGACAGTCACTGCGTGCTCACACCTGGCTCTGTTATTGTCTGCTAACAGTAATATCCTCCCCGGTTCTCTGGTGATAGGCAAAATTGTTAAGCTCTTTTTTCTCTTTTTTTTTTTTGCTTGCTTATATCTCTTCACTTCTAACAAGACCTCTGTGCAGGTAGTGCAGGTTTTGACCAGAACGCGGAGGATCTGTTCTAGGTGGGGTGGTACTTACCATCTAGACGGTGTTCTTTGCCTAACCTGTTGTATCCTGTTCAGGAAAGCTGACGTTCTGTAACGCTCATAATGTCTCCTGGAGCTCCAGACCTACTTTGTCCCGGAAAGTCAGCTGAATCAATACAGAATAATTAGCACTTGTGGCTTATCCAAGTAGTGGCAGCCCTCTTGAATGTAAATAGAGGCAGAAGAGTGACTTAATCCTCCTCTAGCGTGAGGAAAGGATGAGGGTGAAGCCGTAACTTAAAAAGCTGTTGAGATAGAGAAAAATTTGGTTTCCCTCTGGTTTGCACAGGGCCGTGTTTCTGCAGCAGGAGGGACAAGAGGGGGAGGCAAATGGGCAGAGGAGAGGCAGCGCAGAAACAACTTGTATGTGCCAGGGCTCAGACCCCTTCTGCTCAGAGCTCTGTGAAAGGACTCGCTTTGTGCCTGTGGAGGCTGCTTACTCAGAAAGCCAAGGTTATGGTTGCTGAATTGGTACAGCAACAAAGCTCTGGGCTTTCAGGCTGAGAACTTCCCTGCAAAGGTGCGCTAAAAGATGCATTTTTCTCAGTGCCAATTAAAAATAAAACCAACAATCGTTTCCCTGGGCATCCAGCCATGAGGGGAGAGGCAGGGCACTTGCGAAATTAGCGGGAGTCAGTGAAAAGGCAAAGTCCCATCCATCTAAGCGTGCCTTCACAAGGGGCCGTGCCTTTATTACGGTGTGTGTGTCTTGCCCTACCTATGGTCTGTGTGTTTCAGGCTGAACTTAAACGTTGTGTGATGTGCAGCTGTTCGTGGGTTACTGACTCATCCTGCATGTATGTTAGTCTTTGACTGTCAGAAACAGGCTCTTGCCATTCATAGGGTGCTCTGCTGCTTCCATATGTGGCCAGAAAAAATAAAAGCTTCTCAGCTCTGAATTTTCTCTGTATGCCCGAGGTGCTGTCATCTGTGTTTTACTGAATGTGGTAACTCAAATGGATGTTATCAGTTACTTTATAAAACCTGTGGAAAAAGCTTGAAAAATGAAGCCTGATAGTACTTAGGAAAATACAAAGGCTTTGAAAGCAGAAGGTGTTTTTCTGTTCCCCTCAGCTTTGTAGGTACAGCATCTCGAGAGCGAGGTAGCTCTGTGCAGCAAAGGGAGCTCAGGGGTGTGCAGGGCAATGATTTGAGAGCTGAGTTCCAGCTCTTGTGCATGCAGACAAGTTCGTCCTGCTGCTTGCAGACTGGTTTATTAGTTGGGGCAGGCAAAGGTGTTCTGGCAGCATGCAGGTGTGTGCCTGGAGGGGGGTTTCTCTGGCCCTTCTGCTTTTTGCTTGCTCCAGATTCGCATTCTAGCTTGCCTTTCATCTGCCTGACTTCCATGGAATAGGTTTTAGTCTCTTATTTAAAAGATGGACTCATTGGAAAAATAAAAGGAAGATGTACTTTTTATTGCCTTTGTGCTAAGTTAATTGAATTTTGGACTGTGATTCTGACCTACAAGTAGGGCAGGCAGTTTTTAATGACAAAGTTAGGATTTTACAATGTAGTGAGAGGCCGTACATAGGGGCAGTTGGGGCAAGTCAGGGCATTTAAGACCTTAAAATATATGAGACCAGATAAGTCTGGTATTTTTAAATGTATTGATGCTGTCTTGATGTGTGAATACAGTTGTCGCTGTTCGTGTCTTTAGTTCTCTTTGAGAGAAACATTAAGGAATGCTGGAGATCCTGAAGTGTCTTCCTGTGACTTGTTTCGTGACACCCCTCGCTTACGTGCTCGAGATTTATCTACATTTCGAGTTTTTTTTTCTTCCCTGGTACCAACTTGTCACCACTTCTGTTGATGGGTTTCAGGTACGCTCTGGAAGGTGCTCGTTAGCAACTTCAGTATATCATGCTTTTAAAAAATCCTGATTCCTCATTAGAGAGAGAACCCAGGGCTAGTTTGCAGCCCCCCCAGTGTGCCTTCCATGCCCTGTTTGGAGGTTGTGATGGACACTTCTCATTTTCAGGCAACAGAATTACAGCTACAGCCCTGAGCATCAGTGGTGGCCCAAGCCCTAATACCTCCATCTACTTGGTAACCTCTTTCCAACGTAATACTGCGTATTGTTTTTAAGGATGCATTAACTTTTTTTCAGAACATCTTCATTAGCACTCACCACGTGCCAGCAAAGTCCAGCAAGTAATTCTGCTGCGGCAGAGGCTGAGCAGCTGGCTGTGTTACAGCATCCAGCCAGGTGGCTTTTGTGTCAGGTTTAAATTCCCTAATTCCCTCTTTTTTTTTTCTTTTTTTTTTGGAGCAGGAGGGTGGTGGAGGTCATTTGGTCATTTGTGTATCTTCCCTACCTCACTGCTCAGCTTCTTGGGCTGTGTAGGGAGAAATTTCCTGAGCCTCTGGCCATACCCTGCATGCCCCTCTGGCAGCCTGGGGCTTGCTCGCTTATCCCTGTGGCAGCTTTGAACCTTTACTTTGAGGACAACTTCAGAAGAATTGTCTTTACTGAGTCATTTCGGGGGAAGAAGGTGACAGGAGAGCTCTGATGTCAACTACAAAATAAGACTGCAGCTCTATCACTTGATACTGTTCCCCTTAAATGCCAAAATGTGAATTTCCTTAGAGGCAGAATGAGTTCTTGGGCACTTCTCCAGGAGTCAAAGAATCCCAATTCTAGAGGTCAGTGGACTGAAAAAAGCCAAGAAAATGAGAAGTTAATGCGGAAATAACTGAAATGAGGCTTAGGTGGGGGAAAAAGAGAACTGAAGCCATTCTGTCTTGCACCTGAGCAGTTGACCCTTTGGAGCTAATGGCCTGCGAGGCGGTCACATTCCTTCCTGTGGGACCTATTAAATCAGATCTGTGACTGAGAGAGGCAGGGTCTTCCCAGGCTTCCAAATTTACGTTCCTAGGCTGAGTCGGAAGAGCCAGTTTGAAGCAGGCTTTGTATCACAGGGCTCTTGCAGCGGGCGCTGAGCCCCCTGCCCAGGCTGACGGCAGTGCCGGGGCCGGGTGGGTGCCACCTTCTCCTCCCGCTGCTCGGATGTGCACGGGTGCTGCAAATGAGGCGATGGGAGCTGCTGCTAAAAGGGTCGAGGAGACCTGAGGAGGAAATGTGTGTGTAGAGGAAATGGTAGTAATTAAGCAGCAAATCTGCATGGCCTCGGACTCCCCATATACTCTGAAGACTTACAGATAATGTAAGCGTCTTTTTGGTGACAGACGCTGAAATCTCTAAACTTCTGCGTTTTTATCTTCAGCTGCTTTTATGGAGCTGTGAAAACATCTCCTGGTGTTGTCAGGCGTTGGGAACATCTCCCCCCTCCTGCTCCCCCAAATCAGCTGGAGTTCAGGAAACCTTGCTGAAAGGGCAAGGCTATATCAAGCGTACAGGGGACTTGTGCTGCCCCAGAGTGTTCCTGGTGTCATTTCTAGCAGACAGATTAATTTATCTTACGCTTTTCGTAGCCTTCCTCCGTGGCTTTGGTTATATTCCCCCCTTTCTGAAGCAGGGTGTGTGTAAAGGAAAGTGTCTGTTCAGTACCAGGCTGTAGCGAGCTCTGTGTTCGGTTAAAGCTTACTGCTTGGTGTGAAACTGAATTTAACCAACTGTGTTTTTCAGATCATTATCAGCTTAAGTGCATTCAATTTCCCTGTTTCGCTGCACCAGATTGTACAGTTCTGTACATTAATTGTTTGTTTTGAATAGCTGCTTCTTTATCATCTCTCATGATAATTTAAGTCATCTGTCTAATGATTTCTTTGCAAGTAGCGGCTGCTACAATACAAATGCGAGGTACCTCTGCATCCCCTATTTGTCTGATTCGCTTTGCTTCCTTTTTCTGAACACTTAGATGATGCCACGGTACCGCTCTGCCTCAGATGTGCTGACTGTTCCTAAATGGTTTATTTCCTTTGACACCAGTTTTCTTTTGAAGAAGGGCAGCCACTTTGTATGTGTCAGGCTTGTGCTAGAATTTTAAATACTTTAATGCATCCTCATTATCTGCAAGGGTGGTTGTCTAATTAGTTAACTTAGTAAATAATGGCTTGATAGTGTCTCTGCAAAGTATGACATTATGCAGGGCACCGTTTAGTGCCTTTTTACTCCTGGACAGTTCCTCGGGAGTCGCTTGCTTTAGGTAAGTGGAGGAGCTATGAGGTTGCTGGCTTTCTTTAGCATCAGCGTGGTCAGCCAGGTTGTTCTTGGTTGAAGAGATTTCCTCTCCTGTGGAAGGAAGTGAAGTTACCGAGATCTGTGTGTAGGAGGGAGAGGAGATGTTTCTCCAGCTTTTCGGTGCTGGTAAGGCACCAAAGGTGCTCGTTAGCTAGTCCCTCGGCAGTTAGTCAGCTTTTGGTGCTATTTCTAGTTATTTCGGAGCCTCTTGCTTCCTGTCAAAGACAACTTCATGTCTAGTTCTTCGTTGCTATGTTGCAGGGTAAGCATGCTGAATCCTTTTCTACAGGAAATACTTAAAAATCTGTCACAAACTAAGGCTATTTATATTTCTAATAATGAATAAAGGATACATTAATTCTAGCTTTGAATGTCTTATGACTGTATGGGTAGGATTGTTTTATTATCTGTTTCTCTGAGCTGTCTTGCCAGGAGTTAGGTGGCTTTATTCCCAGATTTATAATGCATTCTCTTCCTCTTGGAAAGGGCATATGCTGTCTTGGCTCACTGTTTTTAATTTGAGTTTTGCAGGGGTCTGTGTTGTTCCAATTTTAGTTGTTCTATTTCTAAAGCCTTTCACATGCATGTAAAGTATGATAAAAACTAAAATATTTCAAGGCTTTTACAATGACTTTGGGTGTAAGCTTCAGACTGCTTTTCATACTTCTGGATATATCTATTAGTTTGTGTAATTCACAAAGGGGAAACTTGAGATATTCTTTAGACTAGGTTACTAATTAACATAAAAATGAAAAATTAAGCCTGTAAAAAGAGACTCCACGGTAGCAGATTACTCACCACCCCCAGCAGCTGTCTTGTGGCTCAGCAGCACTTTGTCCCTCTGATTTGGTATTCTGGGATGTTCCCCCATCCATCCTTCCACGCCGATCTACCCAGCGATACTGCAAGTGAGACAAATTGACCTGTGTCCAAGCTCAACTAGCTGTCATTCAACAAACCCGCAGGTGGGGAAACAGCCGTAGGTATTGACAAAACATTGTGCTGCCCTCCTGGAGCTCATCCGCTGTCAGTCGAGGGTGGTTTGGATCAGGCCTCACCCGATGGCTCTGCGATCAGAGGTGGTCCAGCGCAGTTCTCGTCTGCAAGGAGGAGCTCTCCGGGGCTAAAACGGAGCTTTTAGCAGCAATTTGGGTACTTCTCTGGGGTCTGAGCAGACCCACCTCATAAAGCTGCAGAGTTTTCTTTTCACTACAGAACCGTGCCGATTCACCAGTTTTCCACTGCATATTGTCTTTTTGCTTTCTGCTGGACTGAGGGAGAGCTGGGCTTGAAGCCCTGGTCCGGGAGGAAATCCCCCCCGTCGGCTTGGCACAGCAGGGAGCAGCCTGAGCCCGGCATCCTGAGCACTCCCGGCAGGGGAAGGGCGGTGGGGAGAAGAAGGAAGGAATACAACAGGTCTGCAAACGCACTTGGAGGTGCAGTAGGGCACTGAGCCCACTGCAAAATAACCTCTTTGCAGCTGGAGTCCTGTAAAGGAGAGCTTGGGTGCTTCTCCTTCCTACCTGATGTCTGGTTGTGAACTGATGGAGGTGTCCAGGGAGGGTGGGTGCAGAAGGAGTTTGCTGCTTGAGGAGGGGTGGGGGAAGCCTGCCAGATTTAACCAGTTTCAAGTTAGAGCCTTGTAGCCTGGCTGTCAGAGCTCAACTGAAAAATGTTCAAGGTAATAAGTACAAACCTCTTACATTTTGCAAAAGATTCTGGATGTGTTTGCCTTGTTAATGCTGGGTCGAAATTTTGCTTTTAGAGGTTGTCCTAACAGTGCCTAAGTCCTGGTTTTGCCCCTGAATCACGTTTTTATGTAAACTAGGAAAACTCAGAGTGTGCTATACTGCCCATTTCAGCTTTCTTTTTGGCTTTTAAGGGGATGAGGATGCATGCTGAGACAGGTTGACTTCCCTAGCATTACTTCCCATCTGTATGGCTAAATGTTTTTGCCTCTGCGGTGAAAATGTGTTGCAGAGGTATAGAGCCTGTACGTGTGTTATGAAACCCATGCCCTTGACTTCTTTAGATAAAAGAATAAGCCTCAAGAGAAGACTGCTAACTCCATTACCTGGTAAAGCTCTTTCGCAAACATTCTGTACCAGTTTAATCTGTTCTATTTTCCAGACCAGAGATCTTTTTCATCTCTTCCCCTCCTCCCCAAGATCAGTAGTGAATATAATGGTAAAAAATTACTTTGTGCTGTTGCAATATCATTTTTCCCTCAAGAAATAATACATCGATAGCACTGCACAGTAATTTTAAAGCTTTGATTTCACCTTTGCTTATAGGAGCACTTGCTCAGTTACTATTGCCTGCGAAGACATTTGAATGAAACTGGTAGTTACCCGTGCAGCTGGAGCCCACGCAGGGTCTGCGTGTGCGGATGTATGCACAGGTTAGTTATTTAGGAACTGGGCTCCTGCCTGGGCTTGGAATGAAGCTTGCCACTTCATGAAGAGATGAGCTGCTTCCAAACCAGCCCTGTGTCTCTGGTGGTGCACCAGCCCTAGTATTTTCCAGTGCTTCCAGCATTGCCCTTGAGTGGCAGTTCTGGAGCAAGGTACGCAGGAGTAGGAATGGGTTTTAGCCTGGGGTGGTCCTGAAGATTTTGGTGAGCTGTCGTTAAAGATAAAATGTTGTGAAATTTGGTAGACGAGTAATTAGTGTGTTCTCCTGATCTTCCTGTTAGGGAACAGACTGTGCGGGAGTAAAACTGCAAATTGTAGTGCTCCGATGAGGAAGTAAGACTTCCAGAGCATTTTATATTAATGGAAAGACTACAAATATGTTACTAATTTGAAATATCTGTTTCAAAGGCAGTAGAATGTTTTTGATAAAAGATAATGGTAAAATAGGCCTTTCCCAGTGCATTGCATTTGAATTTTTTTAAGAAACTTGTCAAAACATAAATCTATCTATGTAATGGCCTTGGAAGAAGCTGTTTTATTAATCAAAAAAGTTCTTTCTTCTGTTCAGAATGTGTTTTTTTGAGTCAGATCCCGGGAACCTATTGTCGTTTATCGCCTATTGTGCTTGGTCTGTGAGCAGTCTTTGTCAAGTATGTGGTCTTGTTACTTAGTCCGGATCCTTTCACTAGTTTAAAACATGTCTTGCATAAGCAAATGTAGGAAGCTCCATATAAACAAAACCCGGGATAAAAATTAGTAACAGTTCAGCGTAGTTTACCCACTTAAAGCAGGGTATGGCACCTCAGCAACACTTAGGCTGGCTGGAGGTTTAGATGACCAGGCAATACCCAAGGTGCAGGACAGATGGCCTGCAGCTGCTAATAGGTAAAAAGCTCGCAAATAGGTGGTTGGGAAGTAGGCGCACAGCCTAACCGGACACAGGTTAGGGTAAGATGTGACCAGATGTGGTTTATACAGATGAAAATAACATGAAGTTATCAGCATAATACTGGAGGAGCCTGGTACCACGATTACATCTCTGTGCTGTGTGCAGGTCCCCATCAGCTGAGGCACAAACCCTTCTGCAGACGGAACTGCTGGAAGTTTTGTCTGCACTGCCTAGGAAAACTTCCTTGCTATTGATTATTATTGGGGGGGGGGATTTAACTTTCTGGTTTATATGTTACTTGCAGTTAGGACCCCAAGGACACTGGTTGTGTATACTTTGTGTTGTTTCATGTGCACTTCACTGTGTCACATCTTCATTACAGTTTTTACACTTTCTTTACGTGTATAGAATTAAGTATTTTAGAGGAATGGACTGGCTGGGTTGTTTCATTATTTACCTGATCTCATCTTTGAGTGGGTCCCTCTGCTTTCCTGGGTTCCCAGCTGCAGTCTGACGGTCAGCGAGGACGGACTATGTTGCTACCCCGACCGTTACGGTGCGGGCTGTGGTCAGGGGAGTTGCAGTGAACAGAAGGAATGTGCTGTGATGTAGTTAAGTTTGTATAAACAACTGAAACTGTTTTTTGCTGATGATCACTTACTAATTTGCCTGATAAAGATGACTGGTTTTGAATAAATGGACAGTGAAAATAGGTGTCCGAGAGTTCCTCTTCTGATGATGCAGCTTTACTTGGGCTTATTTAAATGATAGAGAGCCCGCTGAGAAGAAGAAGGCATTCAGCACTCTAATAGCACTGGCTCATCTGAATGTAGTATAAAACTTTTTCATGTGTCTCTGGACACTCTCATTGGCACGCTTTGTCAAATTAATTGTTGTCCACGGACAGTTGTAGATATGAAGGGGTAATATCCCTGAAATTTATCTGCGTGCTGCGCTGGAGTAGTTCTCCGCGTCGTCAGTGCTTTCATTTGTCTTCAGTGTTTTACGGCGTGCTGTCAGGTGGCTGTTAGTCACAGGAAGATCCCCGAGTCTTGAGCCGTGTCAGGGTACGGCACGGAGCGCTTCCAGGTCTGCACGTGATGCTGCTGTGGGTGTGCACGCAGCTGCAGCACGCCGGGACCTCGCTGCTCCTCGGGGGAGCTGTGCTGTGCCGGCTCCTGCTGGTGAGGGTAGCTCTGTGGCATGGGAGCAGAGCCTTGAATCCATTCCATAAACGCTTCTCCAATGTGGAACAAAGTGGTGGTTTTCTCCAGGTTCCAGATCTGTCAACAAATGTCTGTGTTGCCAGTGAGTCCGAAACGTGGTGTGGAAGAGGAGTCACAGCTTGTTTGGCACTTCCCTGTGCTGAGGAGATATTTCAGCTGCAGCGTGTGGCCCGTGGATACCTGGCATGCCTCACTCCTGACCGCACTGTTGCGGACTGTGTGGGTGTCCAGTCCGTTTAGCTATGGGCAGCAGATGTCCCTAATCCAAAGGAATGACACATTTCAGCTGGTCTGAAGTAGAGAATTACTCTCCGCTTCCAGGCAGACTAACACTTGGCAAAAGTTCACTCCATACGGCACGCTGAGCATGCTGCTTCGTGCTGTCAGTAAAGGACGGGCTGGAAAGTTAGCCGTCACCGTAACCTACAGGAACTTGCTGAAGGAGCAGTACTTTTTATTTTCCTCGGGACTGTTGGTGTGCTAGAGATGCAGTGCCTGCTGCTGTATTTTTTCCAGTAGTCCAGCCTAATCAATTGTGTAACCTTAACCTTTTTAAGTTTCTGGTGTCTTAGGAGTAGATGCTAATTGCAGGAAAAAGGCATCTGTCATACAGTCAGTGCTCCCTTATTTCTAAGTTTCACAGCTGCCATGGTGCTGATAGATGTCCCAGAGGTAAGTCGGTCATCTGTAGAGAAGAATATAAACAAGAGGTGGCTTTCTCTGCCTGCCTACCCTGTGGCTGTTATATTCCTGAAGGTCTGAACCCTGGAAGTATGCACTTGATACCCGTACAGCTTCCAGTTATTGAAAGGAGGAAGCAGTCTTGGCAGCCCGTGCCCCATCTCTGGCAGCAGCGCCCCAGTTTTCCGCTCCTGCCAGGTGCTGTGCTGGATGACACCTTTCTGTCCTACCCAGGAAGGCAGTGGCACAGCCGATTCCATCTGCAGGACTACCTGGAGAGATTGAAGAGGAATTCCTTCACTCTTAAATTATTCAGCCAGAATTTCAAGTATGGAGTAAATCCGAAGCCTCCGTAGACCTTGGCACAACAGCTGTGGCTGTTGGTTTGGGGATGCAGTGCTTCAGGGCTGGACTTGGTCAATAAATAGTTCCACGTCTTTACCCAGGCATCTCGTCTTATCCTAAGGGAAAACAGAGGTGGTGCTTCATCTCCCTGCTCTTTAAATGAGAGCTGGGGGACTGGGCACAGGGCCTTTGCAGCGAGCCCTGCAGTGTGGCTTTCCTACCTTGCAGGTTCATTCCAGGCTCAGCATGTGCTGAGGATGCTCCCACTGCGTGGCTCCTCCTGGGGCAGGAGAGCCGACTGGGTGAGCTCAGCGCCGATTCACGCTGAGCTGGGTGCTAACAAACCTTCCGGAAATGTCTTCACTGGAGGGGAATGCACGCGTGTTTTCCTGTTGTGAGCCGTTGTGCCGTCTCTTCGGTGACCGGAGTTCATTTACCGTCTGCGTCCTGATCCCTTTGCCCATATTCCCGCTGCTCACAGATTGGATCATTATTAGCTTTAGTAAGAGCTCGATTAATACGACAGTTTTTCTTCTCTGAAAGATTAAAATCTTAAGGTGGTATCAGGGTTGAAGGAATCTGTCTGAGGGCAGGAAATGATAGTCCCAGTTAACAGGCACATGGCTTTTGAGACAGAGGTTCAGGGTGTGTGATGGATTATTTAGGAGCTAAAGGAAAGAGCAAATAGCTCATGAGAAAAGTACTTAGTGCAGGGCTGAGCTGGATTTCATTTTCACACTCTTCTCAATATTTTTAGCTCTTTGCAAACATAAGTAGCACTACTTCTTGCAATAAGCTTTTCTGCAATATTTTGTATACTTCATAAAGGATATTTCAGGATTTCTGTAGCTGTATGGTTGGGAAGCATCTTGGAAGGACCCTTCTGCTTGAAATGTGTTTCCTGTATCTAGTGCTGGCTTTAATCTCATGCGGTCTCACAAAACCTGTTCTACCTATTAAATATGCAGTAAAGCTGTTCTGTTTGGTAGAAGATTGTATGTTTAAACAGCAGAAGTCCTCGTTGCTCTTGTATTTTAAAATTAAAAATTCAGCTGCCATGCTACCTTCGGATTCAGAGCCATTAGAATGGATTTTTCAGATTTATTCTTCTGATTATAATACAGAAAATTAATTGCTTTTGACTGTAAAGAATTGACCCATTCATTATTTAGGAACCTTCTTGATGGATGAACATTTTCTGCTTTCAGACTTTTCATGAAATAAGGCTGCTTTCTAAATGGATATAAAGCATAATACACCCATGTCAAACAGTGGAAGCACAGCACCCTTTTTTAGGGTAGAGAATTGGGAGAGAAAAGTAAAAGCACTTGGTCTAGGTTGTCTAAGTATTCAGCGTACAAGTAGTAGAGTGCTGGGAGGAAACAGGATTAACTTGCTTGAACTGCATTTAAAATAATGTAATTCCGTATTTTTTAAAGGAGGATGTACTAGTTTCTTAAAATGTCCTGGTGGTGGAGAATACCACTTTAGTTCTGCGTGTGTGTGCCACATATTGGAGAGATGACCTTGTGCTGGGCTCGAGAGAATTTGTAAGACCTTATTGGTTAAAAACAGCAGAAGAACTAAAATATTTTGGTTACCTTTAAGCCTGGTAGTGTTTGCTGAATGCCCTCAGTAGCCAAACCTCTTCAGTCATTCAGCACAGAAATAAAGGCGGAATCTAGTGAATGAGGCAATTGTAGTCAGTTTTTGTTTCACGGGATAATTCCCAGAGCACAGGGCTCCTGATGTCAAATATGACAGGTAAAGCTTTTAATAGTACAGTTGTTTTCCTACTACCTAATGGTAATGAAACTGTTGACAGGGAACAATTTAATAAAGAACCTTTTCTTATGAACATAACTTGAGGCTTTTATGGGCAGATTAATGCTTGCGCTGAGCCCTGTCCCTGGCCTGCACGCCCGCTGGGAGGAGGCGGGCGGCGCTCGCCTGGGTGTGCTTCAGTTCCCCGTCCGTTTGTGCAGTCCTCTCTGGCCAGATTCTTGAGTCTCAATTTTTTTTGCAGTTGTCTTAACACAGCCTACGTTTAAAAGCTAGCTGCTAGGGATGTTATTTCCTTGTTACTAATTGGTTTTAAGAGTTTTGCATAGTATTTTCTGAGCATTATTTTTTTTCTTACGCATCCTGCCTTTCCTTGTGACAGCAACTGGCTTTGCATTTTAGAAAGATGGCCTTTGTCTTAAAGTTGGTCTCTTTGAATGTTTAAGAAAATAGGTTTATCATGTGCTGCTTTCAAGTATGAGAAGGATTTGAGGAGTGGTTAGCCAGCTGGCATTGAGAACTTAGGAGAATTTGTTGTAGCCAAACCTTCTGCACAAGAAAAATGCAAATGCAGCTCAGGCTCAGTTACTAAACTGACTTTAGCAGGCAGCTCAGTGCATGTAGTCACCTTAGAACATCCTGAAACTCCTCCTTTTCTTCAGCTGTTATATCAAGCCTGTTAGGTTGTGTCTGTGAACTTGTCACTTGTCTACATGAGAAATTTTCCTCGTGCTATTGAAGCACAGCTTTGAACACCATGTTCATTAAGGACACCTGTCAGGGAAGTGCAGCCCGGTGTGCTTCCTGGGCTGCTGTAATTCAAAGCTGAGGCGATGTGCTGCTCGTCTGACATCTCTAAGTGGTAGGGGTCTCTTGTCCCTGCACATCTCCTGGCAGGGCAGGGCGCCCCAGCTACTGCCCTGCCAGGGGAACGAGGGTCCACGCTCCTTCCGCTGCTGTATGAGCAACTCCTGCTAGTCAAGGTGTCCTGGCTGAGAAGTGCTCTGCTTCCTGTAGCGAGCAGCCAGGGCCGTGTGTGATGCCGTGTGGCCTAAACGCAGCGTGGAAAATGTTGAGGCCCTCTGAGGCCCGAGGGACGTAGGCTGTGCTCAGTGTAAGAGCTTTGGGCACCTCTATTTGGAAAAGGAGGAAGAAAGAGGCAAATTCAGTTTTACAGTATACACAATTTTAATAACAAAATCTTTCTGTACACTGCACTTTTTTACTCCATTTTGCTCCATTGCTTGTACCCCCTCCCATCAGGAATCGGCTCGTTAACCATAACTTAATTACAGTGCGCATAGGACTCTTAATCTCTGGTTGCCACGCTGGTAGATTAGTTCACTCACTAATGTTTTCATGATGGTGAAAAGAAAAAGTGTGGTATTTTGTCTTTTTTTTAACAAAAGAGTAGTTGAAGGCTAGCAGTTTCAGTGTGTACATCACAGGTGCACAGGCCCCGTGGTGTTTTGCCCTTACATCACACAAGTTTTGTCCTGTCTGAGGCCAGATTATATCCATCAAAGCTTCTGTCACCTCTCCCTAGATCCCTCTCGGAAGGTTTTTATACCAGACACGAAGTGCTGTGCTTCCAGCTGACTCTGAGACGATCTCCAGGCATCCCGCTAGCACCGTGCTTAAAAAGCCTGGCACCGCTCTCGGTGCATGGGACTGCAGCACAGAGGGGCATGGGGAGGGAGGGAGGAGCTGCTGGGTGCTGCCTCTGGGTTTTGCTGCTGTTCCCTTGCTGCTGCTTCTTTCTGGGGGAGGAGATGTGCCATGTACCTTCCTAAACTCTTAATTTTTATGGAAAGCTGAAGATGAAATTCAGCTTTCTGGGTAGGTTTCATAGGTCTGAACAGATGGATTTTAATAGCTGTGCAGCTCGCAAAATTAAATCAACTTTATTTTCATTAAAGTAGTACAGAAATAAGCTCAGGCACATTAAAAAAACAAGCGTGAAGTGCAGATTTCTGATTAAAGCCACTGGATGTTTCCGTTGTACATGTCAGCAATAGGGGGCTGTCTTCCAAGGGGCGTCACGGGACGGGAGCTGAGACGCCGGGG
The DNA here is from genome assembly GCF_011077185.1 of Oxyura jamaicensis. Taxonomy (NCBI): domain Eukaryota; kingdom Metazoa; phylum Chordata; class Aves; order Anseriformes; family Anatidae; genus Oxyura; species Oxyura jamaicensis. Next base: position 6,528,347 of record NC_048905.1, read on the forward strand.
ATGCGTGCGGGCTGGGCCTAGCTCTGCAAAATCGGGTAACTTCTGCTTGGGGGAAAAGCAAAACAACCAAACATCGATATGGTGGCGTGAATCGTGCTTCCTTCTGATAGGAAACAGGAGCTCTGCTGCCACTAGCAGAGGAGCGCTTCAGTCGGAGGCTCAGCGCTACCCCGTTTTACTCCTGATCAAGTAATTCTTAGTTGTGTGCATTTAAACGATGATCTAATGCAGAGCGACTAACGAGAGGGGAGCTGAAAGCATTAATTCAGACCTGTTCCAACACGATGACTCAAAAATGGAGCTTGTGCTGCTGGGTTTGTGTTTCACTGACACAAGGGTGGGCAGGAGGAATCGGTGGGAATCAGTGAGGCTGGAGGAGGTCTCTGGGTGGGACAGGCAGGGGAACGAGTTTTCCTTTCTAAAAGGCCCTGAAGGCTTGAAGATGCTGTGCCAGAAGGTGGTGAGGCACCTGTAGAGCCACTTAGGATCTGTTGAAACCGAGGCTGTACAACACAGATGATATCTGGGGTGAACAATTTAACATCTCTTGTCGTCAGGCAGCGCTCATACAGGAATACCGATAACTTAAGCCAAATCATCCTGGTTCCTGTTCCCTAAACAAGGCAATTATTACAATCCCCTCTTTGGAAGAGTCACAAGCCATTGTCAGTGGAAGACTGTGACTTAAAAATGAATAAATAAAGCAAGAAGTAACAGCCTCTTGTGGTGCTCTTGTGCAGAACAGTGGCTTTCCCTGCAATCTGCTGTCCCTCCCAAGGAAGTCCCAGTTGACTTTGCTGCTCATGTTTGACCTCCTGCAGGTTTTAGCGTACCCGTTACCCTAAACGTAATGTTTATGGACTTACTCTATTTATGCCTGGAACCTGGCTTCAAATGGTTTGGGAAATGGCAGATGTGAGCCATGGCATTCGGGTATGAGCGGCTTACAATTGGGCTGGGACGCAGAAGAGGATTGAACCAGCATTGCCTGTTGGCTGGAACACCTGTCAGTACTCTTCTTGGGCAGAATTTCAAGGTGATAAGGATGGAGAGGGCTTTGGGGGAGTTGGGAAGGCAGCTCGTGGGTGCACTGGTGAAGGAGGATTGGGTTGGTACCCTTCCAACAGCCCTGCAGCGGGTGGCTGGGCGTGGAGCAGCAGGGCGGAATTCCCCCCAGCACGCCGCTGAGGACACCGGGCTCGGTACGGACTGCTGGGTGGTGCTGGAGGGTAAGATCATTTGGCTGCCAGCATAATTAATGAGCTCAGTCCTAACTCTGTTTCTGCTGGTGCCTACGTGGGAATCGGTCCCCAGAGCATCTGCTCCCCAGTTCCTCAGCACACACCGTGGGGTCGGCTGGCACGATGCGAGGGGCTGGCGCTGCACGTGGTCTGCCCAGCCCCAGCAGCAGCCCGGGCCAGAGGGAAGAGCTGCGAGCACCTGCTCGTGGTAAGGAATGAAGCAAGGCTCTCCGCAAGCACCTACAGGCACAAAGTTTTTGCATCTGTCACCTTAGGTCTGGCCTTTTGGATCTCGTGGGATTTTATCATAGGGAATATTCCCTCATTGCCCACCTACCTCACCAGATTTATTGTACTAAAATCAGGAATGGACTTCCTAGAAGGGATGTAAATTGGCTCATCATGTTATAAACAGTTAAGGGGGTTCAAAGTTATCTTATGGAAAACCACAGTCTTCTCTGAACCTCTTCTATTAAAGTACAGAGTCACAGGAAGTAAACAAAAATACTTGTTTTATAATAAGGGCACTGTATGTAAAAGTAAAGTGATGCAAATTAATATCTTCAAAACCAGTAATTGAAAAAACCTTTATGTAAAATCTGAACAGAAGTCACACTTATCTTGCTATAATTGCCTTGGACGAATTCATTTCACAATAAAACATCAAACTGTTGTATAATTGCACCCTAAATACCTCACTAAGTGGTAATACAGATATATAAAAGCAGAGTGAAATAGCAAACAGATTTTTATGCAGTGATTTTCTGTTTTAAAAGTTTGCGGAATAGTTTAGTACAACACAATTAGCATACTGTAATTACTGATTCGTTCAAGGTATGTCAACACCGTGAGGAATTTCTCTTCATCTGTGTTTGCTGGTAATCGTTTAACACTGCAGCATTGGACACGACACGGTTTTTCGTTATACATACATGTATATATATATATTAAAAAAAAATAATCCATCCCTCTGGTCCTTTGAACTTTGGTTAGAACGTTTACAATGTTTGAGCAGTTGACTTAAAAATAATGTCATCCTTTGCAGCCCCCCCGCCCGCCCACCCCCGTGGCATCTCTGTACCACTGTCGCTGCATAGATCTGCAAATATTTACATATAATTTCAGAATATATCATAAATAGCAATATGGTACTTCTGGCTAAAGAAATCAGATTGCTCCTTAGGAATGAGGTGCGTGTGTGTATATATATTTTTATATATGATTTTTAACGGCATACTAGTTTAGATTCTGTCCCATATCAAGTAAGAAACACAACATTTTTCAGTGAACTATTCTATAAACTAATTATTTCGTCCTAACTTATCAGAAGGTACGTGGTTTTGAATTGGTAATTACCTCGAATTTTGGAAGAGGAGGACAAGTGAGAGCTTATATTACAGGGGCTAATTCTGTCTCCAGAGAAACCAGTGGAGTTAGTGCATGAAAATAGCTTCCAGGCAAGAGGAAGCCTCAGCCGGGGGGGCAGCGGGGGGACAAAGAGAGGTTTCTTCCTTCCTTCCCTCTCTCTTAACCTCGCAGTTGATATTTACTTTTCATTAAGAAAAACTTGCATCAAGGGTATTTACACATGAAAAGGTGTGGAAATGTTTGTTCATAGGCGTAAGTAATTAGGCTGAATTCATGAAAAGCATTATCCAGTCAAACCAGAGATCCAATGCGATTTAAATGCCTTTAATATTTAGAATCGATCACATCGCACCGAGCCTTCCCAATTAAGCAACGCTGGCTACTTTGCAAGTGCCTGGAGAGTCGTCCTGATTAATTTGTGATCGTGTGAACCGCTCCTGTCTGTATTTGCTGTGAGCTTTAGCAAGGTACGTTTAAGCAAGCCAAACTATGAATATGGAGGTAGGAAAACTGGAGTTAAAATAAATTCACCGGTCCCCAGTGCATCGAAATCCCCACCTGAACATTTGTTACTTTTTTTCTCCCTTATCTCCCCTTTTTACTCTCGAGTGGAAATGATCAGAGGAGGAAAATCTTCCTCCAAGTCTGCCTTTTAAAGTGAGCTGAGCCAGCTGGGATGTTGGGGATCGTACAGCTGCAGGCGAACAAATGCAGTGTATGTTCCTCTGCAGATCTCTGTACAGATACCCAATCTCCTTCCACTCGGGCTGTTTTCATTAGAAAAAGTAGAATATGGAGACTCTGGTATAAATGTTTACACACAGTCATATAATTACATAACATGAAACATTGTACATAGTTTGAGGTGAGCATCTCTTTAGACTCTTAAACATTAGGAGTGCAAGTTGAATGCAATCATTGCTTCTTTAACACTGAAAATATTATGGATTTATCTTTTAAAAAAAACTTAAAAATACTGCACCACTCCATAAACAATGCTTCCATTAAGTAGCTTGGAAAATTAGGCTTTATGTCAACATTTGTAAAAATTAGAATCTGATGTAGGTCCCCTACAATTTTAAAATAGGTTACTTATCTGGTTTAATTTTTGATGGCGTGTAGGTATTATACTTCACATTCTTTGTATGGCAGCTGCTGACACTTGCATTGTCCATAGCCATTAATGATGATGAAGGGTCCTTCGTGGGTGGGTTCGTATTCATTATACGGTCCTTGGTCTGACATATTTGCCATATGTAGCCGTGTTTGGGATCGGAGTTGCCTGTGGTTTTGAATCATTGAGCACTGCCTAATTCTTCTTAATGTGGGAGGGCAGCATTTCCTGGAGATGAACACTATAAAAATGATAAAAAAGAAAGAAAACAATAAAGCCATTGTCCCTGTAATTACCCTTTGAGTGAAGATGGCATTGTTTGGCTCCGGGAAAGGTTCTTCGGTGGTGACGACCATGCCTGCCGTGGTTGGAATTTCTTTGTCTCCCATATGGAAATTAGAGGAGCTTATTCTTTTTGTGTACTCGGTGGTGGGGACCGCGGAGGTCGGAGCCGCGGATGTAACCACAGTCGATAAATTCCAGCAAAGCTGAAAGCCGTGCACCGCGTCCAGGATGTCCTCTCCCTGGGTGTGGTCGGGGCTGTGGCAGAGGATGGGGTGCTCCCAGCGGCCGCGGAAGCCGCTCAGCCAGGTGGCCAGGGCGCAGATCTTGGGGCTGCACTCCCACAGATTGCCCGAGAGGCCCACGGTGGTGAGGGACGGGAGCGAGCTGAGGATCTTGGAGTCCAGGGTGGTCAGCTTGTTGTTATCCATGAGCAGGGTCTTAAGGTTAGGCATAGTTTCAAAAACTGTTAGGTCGATGGCTTTGATCTCGTTTCCAGTCAAATCTAGCTTTTCTAAGGTGCCCCAGGTCCACTCCATCCCACACGTCAAGTTGCTAATTTTGTTCCACTGCAAGAAGAGCGTGTGCAGGCTGCTCAGCCGGAGGAAATGAGCAAAATTAATCTTTGTCAGCTGGTTGTGCTCTAGGTGAAGCTCCCTCAGCTTGATTAATCCTGCAAATCCATTGCGAGCCAAACTTCGCAAGCGGTTTGTGCTCAGATCCAGGAACTCGAGGCTACGGCAGTCCCAGAACAGGCGGACGGGGATCGTCCGCAGGGAGTTGGAGCGCAAATGCAAGGTCTGCAGCTTGCGGAGGCCGTAGAGCAGCTCGGGGTGCAGAGAGGACAACTGATTAAAAGAGAGGTCCAAATTCTGCAGGTTAAGCAGCTGGCTAAAAGTTGTGTTTGGCAAATGAAAGATTTTGTTGGAACTTAAGACTAATTCCTTAAGTTTATATAGTCCTTGAAAAGAATCTTCTCTGACTGTTGCAATTTGATTATGATCTAAGTGAAGCCAAGTAAGTTGACTGAAGCTTGCAAATTGATCCCTTTCAAGTTCAGTAATAAAATTGTGCCTCAGTGACAAACCTAGAGAGCCCTTTTCAGTGGTGTTTGGCACTGAGTGAAACCCCTGAGAGTCACAGTAAAAGAGCAGCTTCTCACAGCGACATTTTGGTGGACAAGCCATGCCCAAGGCAGGCAGCATTTTTAAAACCATACTCATTGCATATAGTGCTGCCAGCATACGAGCCCCTAATGGCCACTTGAAATGTAAGCCTGCAGAATATAATTTAGGAAAACAACAAGATAGGATATCCTTATCAGTATACTTTGAACATCACGGTGGAAGATTTCACTGCAGATAACATTTCCATGCATTTCCGAAAAGCTTACTCTAAATGCAAGAAACAAGTTACTACTAAGCACGGCATACTCGGACATTACACTTAGGACGAGCCTTTAGCTCTGTTACGGAGGATTACAGCGTCACGATCGGAAAACATTTCTTTCACAAGGTTCACTTCAGCAAAACGTGCGTTAGCACCTAGCTGCTGCTGTACCACACAGCCCATCATTCATTTAAAAGGTATAGAGAAATGCATACACTTACCCATTCTTTTGAGTACATTGGAGGTTGCATTCAGTCGTAGTTTTAGACTCAACGCAGTGAGTCTGTGAAAGGCTCTAATGCAAGATAGCCTTTGAATAATTTACTGCTTTTTAGGGTCCTTTGATATTAGTGCAAAATTGAATCCACGATGCTCTCTTGGAATATTCCTTTTGAAATCGCTGGCTTGATCTCCTCTGACAGGTCTGTAATTTTTAAATCAATGCTTAATACAAGTTTTCTTCCTCTGTGGCTGCTCAGCTGTTTAATTGAAGCTCACGTTTTCTTTTTCCGCAGCTGTGGGTTCCTTTAGTCCTAACTTGTTGATGGCAGATGGGTGGCTTATTGCTGAGAGAAGCTCCTGGAGTAGCATGAGTGCATTTACTGAAAAGCTTTTCAGGGAAGCGGTACAAGAATGGGTTTGCTTATGCGCTGCGACCACACAGGACTGTATATAGGCTGACGTCACCTGGTGACGTTCCTTTTGTTTGGGTTTTCCAGAAGCTTTGCTGTTTTAAAGCATTGTGCTGCATACTGCGATCGCGTTAAAGACCACCGATGGAGGGGGAGAAAAATCAGCCGTAGGAGTCCTTCGTCCCCGCGACGCGAGGCAGGGGAGAGCCTTGCACCACCCCGCTCCCCCCTGCACGCCCGCTAGCTTGATTCAGCTGGCGCTGAGAGCAGCGCAGAGCTGCAGTTGGAAGCGCCTTAACGCTAGCTGCTGCCGGCTGCCTGTTAAACCTGGCTGCATGAAAGGAACTTTTGGATGGAGAGTGTACACGGTGTGAATAGAGGATGCTGATTAGCACCAGCCTCTCGGGGAGGTGAGAGGGATTTGGCAGCCCGGAGCTCCGCATAACAACAGCGTGCGACTGGGGTCCCTGCAAAAGTGGTAAAGGGGGAGAGAAAGAGCACTCCTTTAGAGCAAGCTGCTGTGTCGGGAAGTGCAGCACACATCCCCGGAACAAAGGACAGGAGCTAATCTTCCACATGATGGGAAATTTCTGGAAAAAAAGCAAAGCTGGCATTAGAGCACAGGAGAGAACTTAATTGGAATCCAGCTTGACAGCACGCAGTTACAGAACTGGGGAATCTTTTCTCTTTTTTTCCCCTTTTATTCCCACAAGCCCTGACTCCTGTGCTCGCTTGTTGCTGGGCACTGGAGCGCAGGGGAGCAAGTTGTGAGCCTGGCATTCACAGCCGGGGCTCGGAGCAGTTGGAGGGCTTCCTTGCAGTCCCCCTGCACCCCGTGAGCACGGTGCCTGCCTGAGCAGCTCGCCAAGGGGTAGGCGCAGGAGCTGGTGGCCAGCGTGCACGCTGTTGAGCTGAGATGCATTTGCAGAACCAGTGACCCTGCAAAGCTGGTGGCACGGCCTGGTTACTGGCTGCTGGTCCAAAACTTCCCCGCTCCCTTTATCCCCAGCAAGCTCTCATGCGGGACAGCTGGCACCGAGGGGCGTGCGAACAGACTGAGTTGGAGCCGCCTGGGGGTTTTAGGATTTGGGTGCGAGCAGCAGCCATTCGGAGAGGCTGCCCTGGCCTTGACTTGATCTGGGTGAGCCGGGGGTGTCAGCTTCCCGCTGCCAGTGCCTCAAAGGAGCTCTCATCTTTTACTCTTGTCTTTTATTTTCACCTTGAGATGTAAAGCGACGGTGCGATGCGAGGCACTTGACAATGTTTGCTCTGTAGCAGCGAGGTATCATTTATGACCTCGGGACTGGGATGAGCTGAGAATAACAAACTGCCTGTGCTACCAGGGGGAGATGATGGATTGTCAGAGGAGGTCTTAGAAGAAAACAGTCATTTACCTTTGTTATTAAACTTTGGCTCTTGATTTAAACTCAGACTTCTTCTTTTCTGCCTGCTTCTCCCTTCTGGGTCCCACGGCATAGCTGTGATACTGACTGCAGTACCTGGTTTCTGTGGCAGATTGTCCCTTCCAGAGCAGAGCAATGCCTCGGGAGGAAGTGTTAAGTGAAGTGGAGGGATGGAGAAAGGCGAACTGCTTAAAAACGAAGGAAACCCCAAACAAAAAACCACCACAGGAAAATAATTATCTTTAATGATAAATCAGAAAATGGGTAAATGCATTAAATTGCACTGTCATGCTAACTACTCTCACATTTGCTCCAGACTGAAAGAAATACGCATAAAGAAGTTGCACAAGCCTATTCACAGAGTTTCTCCGTGGTTAATATTCACTGTGCAAAAAACATGCAAACTGAAATCCAGCCTGAGCCGCCAGCTGTCTTGTGGGACTGCTGCAGACTGTACCTGTAGCTGTGCTTCTCACAGCGCTCAGCTGGTGCAAAACCCTGATTTGAAGTGTTGATTTGAATTTTAATAACGCTTAAATGCGATAACACATTTAAAATAACGTTCCAAGGGTGTAATTTAATAAAATGACAAAAGCTCGGGGATCAAAGGTGGTTACTCTCCTGTGCCACTCTTCCCATTATCCCCAGGAGGCTGAATTGAGGTAACTTTTGGAAGGGTTCTGCTTCTTTGCATTGCTGTCTGTTGGTAGGTTCCTCCCACGTGAAGATTGTGTAATCTGGCACGGAGTTGAGAGTTAGTGTTCAAACAGGGTAAGTTGCTTCCTTTCTGAAGCTCTCAGTTCTTTGGCCCGTAACCAAACAAGGGCTATTTAGCACCTTGCCAGCAGGTTTCCTGTTTGGGAAACAGTTAACGCGAACTTTATGGGTGCTTTTCTCAGCAAAACATGTTTTTATGCACGCTTGTCGTGAAGTACCGGCTATTACCGAAAGCACGCATCTGATTCTTTTTTGAACATGAAACTCTGTGCTACTATTCGCGTTGTGCCTTGGGAGCTGCCTGGGGTGTCAAGGTGCAGTGGGCTGGGAGAACGCTCCAGCTGCCTGCAGAGTTCCCACCGTTGCATTTCTTCTGAGACTGCAAACTTGCTTGTGTGCTGGGGAAAGCCACGTACGAGTGCCATCTGGAGCCTCCCGCCAGAACAGGCGCTTCGAGGTGACAACCAAACTCCTCACGTGTAACACCCAAGAGGAAAAATGGGGGAAAACCAGCTTGTTCTCGAGTATAAGCGTGTTCGGACCAAATGCCTCTCTCAGGGGCTTCCCCCTTGCCCTGCTCGTTGCGCAGCAGTGGAACTGGTTTCCCTGCTGGATGCGCCAAGTAGAGCTGCACCCCGAGGCCAGCAGCGTCATTTCGTTAGGCTGACATCTTGTGGAAGCCTTCCTAGCCTATGAAGTACAACAAATCAACTAATTTTACTTGATGGAGACGTGGGCTGGGCGACCTCCTTGCGCTTTTGGCATGGAGGAGATGCCGTGCAGCCCCCGTGTTTCGGGGAGCTGTGGCGGAGCTGCAGGAGACTCTGCGTTCGTGTCCATAAGGAGGCAGGACATGCTCCTGTCTCCTCGACCGTCAGGTATCAGATAGGTAAACGCTGCAGGAATTCACGCATCGTGCTTCGTTGCTCACCCTTCCTGGTCTCGATTCAGCACTGTTGCACCTGGAATTTGTTTGCAGCCCTGCTATGGGGGTAATGAAGGAGTACGGGCGGCCATCCTTTGTAGCCATGCAATTAGGCGAGGTGTCAAGGTGAAAATTAAGCATGTGACAAACTTGAATCTGAGCACTACATCTTACTGCCTCGCCACCAAGCCCTGCCTCAGCGGCCACATGCCGCTGTACAGCTTCCCCCCGCCTGCCCAGAGGAAGGCATGCCCAGCGCACATTTGTCACTTACTCAATCACAGCCATTAACCGTGGTGCTGCCTGCTCTACAAACAGGTTAGAAGACAATTTGGAGATTACCTGAAGCAGAAATCCCTCTGTGAATGACCTTTTTTTTTGTTTGGGTAGAGCAGCATGAGGGATGGCTGTGGGGCAGGGGGCACCGGTCCTCAGTAGCTCCCCGGTCTTAGGTGAAACTCTGAGATTAATAATGGAAGTTGTTGATATTTAGCTACAAAAACATGGCCGCGTAACTGCATTGTAGTACGTGCACAGCTGATCCCGGTCGCTTTCAGATAGCGTTCATTTAGTCCCACCGCCGTGCTCTGCGTTTTTACATTTGTGAATCAGCTGAGGTTGGATTTTAATGTTAGTAGCTGCAGGAAAAACTTGTTTCGGGTTTTGTTTCTGAGTCAGATGGCAGGCCTACAAAGGGAATGCTTTGTTGACGGAGTTAGTGATTCCACTTTGCCTCCTTGTATACAAATCCCCTTTCTTTGCTTAAAGCAATTAAAAAAAAAAAACGGGGGATAGCTGCGTGAGTTGGAAGAGCAAGGATGTGACAGCTGCTTTCCTAGCAGCCTAGCGATGGTGGTGGAAGAGCAAAAAATGACGGGGTGAGGGAAACGTGCAATTTTTAATGCCAGTTCTAGCCTTTTTTATGAAGATCTGATTTAAAAGAAAGTAGATTTGCTGTGTGGCTAAGCTTGTTATCCGTTGTGCTGGACAGCGTGGTGGCATCATAATGCGAAATGACTGGCGTGGTCAACGTGACCCCATGAAAGTTACTGAACCCATCAGCTGCTGCCGGTACCGCTGGCTGCAGGGCTTGCGATTCCCTCGGAGATAGCAGCGCTCTGTGCTGGGTGTCTAACAGCCTCTAACAATCCCATCAGGAGCCCGAACGTTCGGGGTTCGCTGTGGTCAGTCCTAATCCCGTGCGTGGAAGCTGCTCGCTGGGAGATGTTCCTCTCCGTGTCATCAGGGGGCTTTTCCAAGGAAGTTCAGGCTGGGAACAAGGGCCAAGTTTTTAATAGCAAGAGTAATTGGTTACTGGAACAAATTACCCAGAGGTGCTGAGCACTCACTTGGAGCCTTTAAAATGTGATTTATTGCTTTGGAGCCCAGCTTAAGCGGGAATTGTTGAGCTGTAGGGCGGAACCGGTGGGTGAAATTCATGGGGCTTGGACAAGGTGATCGGCGTGGCTGAGGGGGGGGTGTAACTGCCAGATGCTGCCAAGGGTCGGAGCAGCCAGGGGCCCGGCTCCGCTTGGACTTTACGAGGTGCACTTGGCCCCACAGCAAGTGTGCTGTTTAATTTTATGCAAATAGTATATATATATTTAAAAAAGCCAAGCAACTTTAGACTGGCACAAGCTGACATCCTTGTCTTCGGGCCAGGGCCTCGCTTAGAATGGGTTCGGTGGTTTCGGGTGGGAATGACCCAGTCCCCTCTCTGCAGCTGCAGAGGTGTGGTTGTGTTCGTCCCCTGCCCTGCCCCAGCCCTAAGGAAGGTGTGGGGTTAGCAGCTGACGCGGCTCAGTTAGCAGGGTGCTTTGTGGCGTGACCGTCCCAAGTGCTCGTAATACTTCCTGACAAGCTTCTGTGCTAAAATTTCTGAATGCCAACAAGATGGAAATAAAGCAGAGCTGCCTTGCTCAAATGTGCTGGGTTTGGATTATACAGCTATTTCTGTGTTAGTACATGGCGCGGCTTAATAGGAACAGATCAACGGCATGAAATTGGAGCTGCCTGGGCTCTAATGTATGCGTTGCACGCTTTTCAAGGCATTTTATGTAGGGCTGGCTGTGGTCAGGTCTCATGAACTGAACATCCATTAGTGGAAACCATCTCCTGGTTTCCTTTCATCCGAAAGGGACCCAGACCTCGCGCGCCGAGGCTGCTCCGTGCTGTGAAGCCAGGGACGGCAAAGTGGAAGCGATCGGTGGATTCACATCAAAAGCGCGCTCCTGCCTCCCGTTCAGATGGTAATGCGGGGGCACCCGGGGAGAAGTAAAGTGGCACTTCTTGGAGCAGCCCAATGTTTGGCTTTCTTTTTAATGGATGAGTATATGTCTCATCTGCAAAGGTACTCCTGGAGAAAATGCCCACGCATACGGCGGCATGCTCGGGGTTCATCAAAATGGTTGTGCTGCAGGGGTATTAGAGCGTCTGAAAGCAGGAGCGATTGCAGGTTTGTGTCTCCTAGCAGGATTTCGGTTTGATTGCTGACGCTTGGCAGATTTCAGTCATTTCAGGTGGCTTGGTGGCTGCAAGGAGCCCGCTGCCTGACCTGGGGCACGTCGGGTGCAGACGGACAGAGCCCAGCGCCGTGTGACAGCCGCCTTTGGTGCAGGCTGAACAAATCCCTTCCAGCCTGGGCAGGCTTCAGGTTTTGTGTCTACCAGGCATGGGAACAGCAAGCTGTTCAATAAAAAGCAGCATTCATTTTCACTTTATTTCAAGATTCCTGCTTTCATTTTTGAGTGTGAAGAACGGACCAGCATCAGGTCTGCTGGAGCCTGTGGCATGGTTGGAACAAGCTCCTGGTTTTAATTTCAGCCAGCTTTCAGTTACCTTTTGTGATGAGAATCAAATTGCTTGATCAGGGAAGTGACAAAACTTCAAAAATTCATTAAACTATAATGACTTGACAACATCCCAATTTCCCCCTCTCAGTTTTTGTTTAATTTTTATTTCTGCTGTAGAGTAGACGTCGTGTTTTAGATTCAAGGCTGCCTGCGCAAGGGTTTCAAACAAGCCTGGCATCTGCAGAACTGATCATTGGCATGCCCTCACCTTAGTGCTGCAGATTTCTTTATCTGTTTATTTCCCACCAGGACAATTATCCCCATCATGGCGCAGAAGTTCAGAAATTAGTTTGTGGTCACAAAAAGCATGCTGCATAAAACTCTCATACCAGCTGTATTACATAAGGAAAAAAAAAACACACCCTCCTCGTGACACTGTAAGACCACCACTGCTGTGTTTGGCTCTCCCATTTTGGTACAAATTAGGACATTTTTAGCCCACCATCTGCTTAGGGGCAGAGAAGCTGCCACCGCACCTTGTCCCCTTTCTGTCTTTTAACAACGGTGCTAATGTGAAACTTGCTGCATCGAGCCTCGGCGCGATCCGACTCCCAGCGGGTGCGCCTGGGTACTTATTTGATGTTGGATTTCATCCCTGACAAATGTCTTATAAGGATTTTACCTTAATATAATTGATTTTTGGCTTACAAGTGGCTGCTCAAGAGCAACCTTCTGTGATAGTCAGGCCTGAAGCTGTGCTAGGAGCTCCATTGCATGGGCCGCACAGCCCCTGGGGCTGCTCGCACCCTGCCTCATCTGCAGCGTGGGGGTATCTGGGTGCAGCCCATCGACCTGGGCCATCTCAGCAGCCAAGGTGGGGAAAGACCGAGGGCTGAAGCGGCAAGAGCTGTTTGGGGCTTGAGATCCAGGGCAAACCGTGTGGTTGTTGACAGAGCTGTCGGAGAAATCTCAAACTTTCAGCTTAAATATGGGCTCTGGCTGCTGAGGAGCAAAAAGCAGTCTGGATGCAGGAAATCATCCTTTTTTCCAGAAAGGGAGCTGATGAGTGCTAAAGATGCAGCCGTATGTTGTCAGATGCTCCTGAGCTGCTCCTGCCAGGAGGAATGGTGCTGTATCAGGGAGGTGGGGGCTCTGCTCCTGACCTGTGTAATCTCTTAAATCAGTAAGGAAGCTGACGGTTTTGAAATGAATGATGCTGATTTTACTTTTGACCCTGAACGCCTTTTTACATCTGCCTCTTGTTTTTTAGGCTGGACGTAAGGAAAGAAGCGATGCACTGAACTCTGCGATTGATAAAATGACCAAAAAGACCAGAGACTTGCGTAGACAGGTAATTAATGTGTGAAGTTAATACTCGTTGAAACAAATGAATGCGTTTCTGCATGTTTTCTCTCTTGGAAGTATTTCATCTGTTGATTTGCTTCCAACTGTAAAGGGCTTGCCTGCTTCTTGTGAATTAAAAAGTGAATTAAAAGCTAGAAACTTCCAGTACCTGGTTCATACGGCAGCGTGGGGTGGAGATGTAACCCTGCGAACTGTGTGATAAAGGTGTTGGATTCTTTACCATACTCATGGCAAAAAGGATAAAAAGTTTTAAAAAATAAAACAAAAGAAAACTCATATTTTATGGGTTTTAAACATAATCAGTTACGTTTTATAATTCTGATGGTCTTATCTCAGAGAGCTTATTTTCTTTGAGAACTGTAATGTAATGTCAGTTGTTTTTTCTGTTTTTTTTATAGCACTATATTCCCTTTTTCAAGGAAATGTGAATATGGATCAAGCTTATTCAAAAATATTTTTATTCTAGTAGAAAAAATTAAAAGCTAAATCAGCATGTTACTTAATCAGCTGAGGGAAAGTGGCAAATTTACTCAGGCAAAACCAATATGAGTTGCTAAATCAATATTTGTGGCCAAGCTGGTGACTTGCACTTGTATAACTAATCCAGTTTTCTTAAGGAGATTTAATTTAAATTGAAGCAAAAAGTGTATAGACAAGACTTAGACCAGAGAAAATCTTGGTCACACGAAGGAAGAAGGATCAACACCAGAAGTACTTAAGCTTTATGTATTAATACAGTGAAAGGAAAATAGCAGTGGAACACTAGTGAAAAATTATTCATTCTTTCATTTTTATTTCAGCTCCGCAAAGCTGTTATGGACCATGTATCAGATTCTTTTCTGGAAACAAATGTTCCACTTCTAGTATTGATTGAAGCTGCCAAGAATGGGAACGAAAAAGAAGTTAAAGAATATGCCCAGGTTTTCCGTGAACATGCCAATAAGTTGATTGAGGTAAGATGGTACAAATTAAAATTAAATTAGCACTCCTTAAATGAAGGCAAAACTGAGCAAAATACTATTTTCAATTCAATTGAAACAAATAACAAGCTTTCTAATAAGCTTGCTTTCTAGTTTTATTTTAATGGATTTAAATACAATTTAATATTAAAAAACATAAGCTTGTTGCAGCTACTGCTACATAGCCCGTGTAATTTTAGAGATTATATAATGTAAGTATGTTCTGCCGTTACTTTTACTTTAAAAAGATACGGTGTAAGGGAGATGGCACGACTTTGATTTTACCTGTTGCTTAAAGCCTGGAGTTTTTTTCTTTTTTTTTTTTTTTTTTCTGTAAAATATCAGTGCTTATGAACAGGCCTTTTAAATGAAGACTCCGTGATGAAGACCTGCTTGCATGTGTGTCAAGAGCAGACAATGGACATTTAAAAACAATCCAACAACAATACCAAATCCCTCCCACCTTTTCCTAATAAAAGAAACAAAGGCTGCTGAGCACATGTTACTGCACACATTTAAGCTAATCGGTGGGAGCATTTAACTTGCATGAGACTGAGTCTTAACTAAAATGCATTAAAGTCCATTAGTCTACCACAATGGGTAATACTTTACAACAGATAAGTGCATTTAAAAAAGAAAGCTAAGTTCATGCCTGGTATTTATACAATTTTGGTAACCTTGGCCTCTTGCCATTTTTTTTGTGACAGTTTTGTGCATGTTCATGCTAAATGCCAAGGAGCAAACAAACGTCTCTGGTTATTGCTGAAGAAACATGCCACCAGGAATAAACTTCAAAAAATGCCTGTGCATTTCACTGCACTTGGAGGCATCTGCTTGCTCATTGTGTTTAACCCCAGCAGATACCCAGAAACTGTCAGAAAGTGCTTAGCATATTTTTGTTGTCGTAGTGTCACTGCTTCTGAACTGTAATTGAGCCCGTGCAGCTCTCAGGCTCATTGGGAATTGCTTCATGCAACTTGACAGATTTAAATTACTCAAGAATAAGACTTACCTACTGTCAGTAAGCATAGTCTCTGACTCTTATTCGGTGTATTTTTGCTTCTTTTCGAAGCCTTAGGGGCGCTGAGCACAGTGCATGGGAACTGTCCCATAGTCTTGGGTACACGGAGCTAATCCAGCTCTTCAGGGCTGCTGGTCAAGTCAGGAAAATCTTTAATTTTTTTGAAGCTATCAGCTCTTGGTTGGCCTGACGTGTTTCAGTGTAAATGCCATCTTCATGTAGTTTCAAAGTTATTTAAGCCAAAATAGAAACTAATGGCTTTTGGTTGTTTGACAGAGCAGCACAGTTGTGGCACCGCAGCGCTGAGGCAGCAGGATGCGGCCGACCCATGTCAGGTGGTGGGAATGCTTTGCAGGGGGCTCTGTCTAAAGCCTCCCCTCTTAAGTTACAAGGCTAATTTGTGCGTCTTCTGCTGTAGTTGCACCTCTTCAAGGGACGCGCAGCACCCACACAAACATTTATCAGCAGAGGTAGAGGAGCAGGTGCCCTGCTGCACCCTTCCCCTCGCTCCCTGCCCGCTCACGTTACATGTGGCTTCTGAAAAGCAATGGGTAGCTGTAGGCATTGGCGTGCAAGAACGGTTTTTACTGACCTTACCTTGTGTGCAAAATGCCAAACTGCAAATGGATTTTACAGAACCTCTATTCAGGCAAACAGCCTGCCTTTCAAGAAGGGCTGCTCCTGTGGAAATACGTGTTAAACTATATTTCTGACTGATAGCAAAAGGTTCTGCTGAAATGATGTGCTTCTGAAACAATTTTTGAAGGCTTGCTTATTGCTTTTGCTGTCTAAAATGTAACTGTAGCTGTAGCGTAGCATGACTTGGGTGACTTATGAGCCTCTTCCATGAATGTAGATGGATTAATACTGCTGCTTAGCTTAGAAGGGGAGTAGTGCTCCTGGCGAGCCCCCCTCTCAGCGGGATAGAGAGCGGCTGCAGAGTCATCTGTGATGTCAAATTCACTGAAGGAAGGCATGTTGGGGCAGGAAGGGATGCACTTAGAGCATCTCTGCCCGTCTCTGCCAGAACGGAGAGGGGTGTTGGCGGCTTCCCGTACCAGTCTGCTCTCGGGCAGAAAACCCCGCTGCAGATATCCAGAGAAACACCAAAGATTGCGTAAGAGCAGAACGGGAGATGTTCCACGTGGTGAGATGAGAAGTGATTGCTTCCACTTGTTTTCAGGGGAAGATAAGTGTGCTGGGGAGTTTCTCGTAACTACCCTCAGAAGCGCTGCTGGGTGACTCAGGGCATCAAATGTGACAAAGCAGCTGCAGTGCAGCAGCGAGTGGTGTTGTGTATCGCACCGTGATTGACAGGCTCCTGTGTTTCAGACGTAGAACAGAATGTGCCCTTTCCTTTAATACTAGGAAAAGGGAAGAAATGTGCATCAGAGACGCAGGCTGCAAGAGGGAACTTGGAGGATTCCCAGCTGAATTAATAAAAAGTTTTGCAGCTCGGATGTGGTACCCAGTGCTCTGTCCTGGGACCTGGAGGAGCCAGTGCTGCGTTCCTGGCAAACCAGGTACTAGAGGGGACTTAGTTTTACTTTATTTTTGTCACCAAACTGTTGCAGGTATTGCCTAAACAGAGTTGGCTCTGCCCTGGGTTAGCATGGGGAGCTCTTGCTCCTGCACCCTAGAGGTGTTCATGGGCTCTCCAAGTAGCTACAGATATCCAGGCATGCGATTGCGGTATTTTTATTTGGAAAATCCTCCCTTCTTGGCAGCAAACCACTGCCTAGCTTTTGTAGTTCCTAAAGGCCAGGCAGACAAATTCAGCCAACGTAAGTAATGACCCCAGAAGTCTGATTTGCCCGCTGGGTCTGTATCTTTTAGATGAGCCATGCCAAAGCCGTATCCAAACGAGCCTCCATTTAATTTTTCTCTTGTGGTTAAATAATAGCCCCCTTATCCTGTTTTTTGAAAACTGCGCAGTGGTGAAATAGTGAGATCAGATGAATAATGTATTTCAAAGATAGCTTTCAGAATTGCACTAACAGCCCATTAACTAGCTAGCACGCTTCCCGAGTCTGATTCAGGGATAGCGAAGCTGATTTAAATGTAGGAGATGAGAATAATGGAAGAGATGCCACTTTGGGAACCAGCGCAAGAAAGAGAGGTAAATTTACTTGTGAACTCTGAAAGTCTTCCTAATTTACTGATTGTAAATTGTGTACCTATATTCTGGTGGGTTTTCTGTTGGTGGGTAAAGCAGCCTTGGCTCTCAAACCCGTAACTTTGCTCTTGAGGAAAGATGTGTCCTTAAATTTAATTTTTCATCCTAGAAACTAGGCTGTCCTGAAACGCGGTGCTTGTTTTTCAGTGTTGTCACTTAGCACCGCACTGACTTTCCGCTCATCCTGGTCTTTGAAGTGTGCTGATGTACAAACTGCCTCCCTACCGCTCGCTGTAGCCGCTGTAATGGCACTTCTGGCTATTCTCAGAAAAGTGAGAAAGCCATAAATGTCAAAGAAGAAACATTTTGCTACGCTATTGAATGCTCTAGAAAAAATAAAAATCAGGTTTTGATTTGTCCCAGTAGTGTGTAATTTTAATTTAAAAGTTTTTTCAGACCTTAAGAAATTAGGTAGTGAAAAGACAGCTGAGGACAGAGTGCAGGTAAAAGCTTGCAATAGCTGTTTGCTTGCTGAGGAATATTTTGGAAAAGGAGAGTTTGTAGCTTCTTGAAAATAGAGAACAATCTTGTACAGGAATGAGTCCAGTACCCCTGTGTCAGATGTTTTTCCTGACTTGAATTTTATTCTTAAATCTCTCTTGGAGAAACTTTGATAAGAGCAGGGAGGTGAAAGCTCTCAATGATATTTCATAAGCATCACTTTTTTCCCAATTACTTTAATTTATCTGATGCCTTTTTTAATGCACTGGGTTGTATTTTGCATACAGAGAGATGATTTTCTCATCTCCAGTGAAAACCCATGAACAGATGCAGACTGCAAATTTATTTGCTTGGAAAGAATCACATTTGGGCACTTTTAACTCCGTAAGCTATCCATAGCCTCTCATGCTGACATTTTCCCCTTCTGCTGCCCTAACTGTCTAGCCCAGTACTCTGGAATAATTCTTCAGACCTCAGTCTAAAAATACCACACTCCAAAAGCCCAAAGCCTTGCACACTTGCAACATTTTTATTTTTTTACAATTTACCCTGATTTGTTCATACTTGCAGCCTGTATGTTCTTCAGCGAGCCTAACAGCTGCGGGGTTGGTTTTGTTTTTTTTTTCTTTTTTTTTTTTCTTCTCTTCATGTGAAAGGCTTTTAAAAAATCTGAAGTGGGTAAAGCATAGCGTGGGGTTTAAAATAACAGCTAGCTTTGGGCACCTGGAGAATGGCTTGAGACACAAAGGTTTTGAAAAACTGGGGTTTGCCTGTCCTGTGGTCATGAGATGCAACTTACCTTGGTGTAGCCAGTTATCTTTCTACTAAAGGTAGAAAGGTTAAGGTTTGTACACCGTGCACGCTTATTAAAAATGAAGCACAGGACTAGCAGATCTAGACATAAATCTGGGCTCACAGGATTATAACTTGTTGTCTGTTATTAACTGATTTCCAAAGCTATATAGAGAGTATAAAACTAGCATCTTTGGAGGTGGGAGGGGACTGGCTTTGCTCATTCTTTAAATACCCTTTCTTCATGCTTGCTGTTAGAGGTATGTATCAAAACTGAAAGACAGACAAGTGTTGGGTGAAAAGTGCGCAGGGAAGCACAGCCCTTGACACCCAAATCAAACACTGACGTGAAATGCTCTTCTGAATTTTTGGGTGTATTAGTCTCAAAACTTGGCATTTACCAGTCTGGCCTCATTATCAGTCATTACCATGGTGTCTGAGCTCCTATTTTTCCTCTTCAGTGAGTTAATTTATGGGGGAGAGGGAGAAAATCTGCAAACTGAAGTTTGTCATCATCTTGCTTTTATTTTGAAGATAAGTGTGTATTGCAAGAGAAATGTCCTTGTGCTATGGTCTGGAGAGGAGAGGCAGAGTTGGTTCAATTTGAGAGTAATTTCCCATTTTAAGATGCACAGCAAAATAGCTCTTCCAAAGAACAAGCACGTTTTCTCTAATTTGTCTATGGATAACCTTGGCAGCAATTTAAAACAAATGTCTTCAGTAAATGACCAGCATAACTCTAATATGCCCTCTAAAATCTGACACTCTTCAAGAACCGATGCACTTCCCTTGCAAGTTCATTTGATTAGTCAACTAATTCATAAATAAATTAAGTTTTACTCATAAAACATGCTTTCCTTATACACATTCATAATCAGTAAAGTAGAAAAGCCTCAGCAAAAAAAAAGTTCATTTTCCAACAAAACTGCATGTACAAGTTTAATCCAGCATGCATAAATAAAATGAAGTGACCTTTTAATAGGGTGGCGTTTGTTTTTCTAAGTTTTTTTATTTTTTTTTGCAGCCAGCGTTCCATGCTACACCAAATTATGCGTGATAGGGCTTGAGGAATGGTGGTGGAGATTGAAAATCTGGTAGGAAGAAGAAATAAGAGACTTTAGCATAATCTTTCTATCTAGATTTCATTACAAATACACATACAAGAAGCAAAGTAATCAATCTAACAGCGAAACTAATGGAAGAGTGAAGTGATTGAAGAAGTTAAACCCTCACATACCTGGGCAGTGATTGGGGTTTAGGGACACGTTCTTCTATTTGAAAATCACCCCGGTTAGCTACTGCTCCCTGGAGGGAGGAGAGGCATTTCAGCTGTACCTTTGCCACAGGGACAGTCGTTATGTTATCCGTGTGATTGTTGAAAGTGAGGGGTTGGCCCTTAACCTCTCGGGCCAAGGGTGTAGAAGTTGGGGGTAAGTGAGGTTAGGGTCTGGAACGCTGTGTTAATGTCCTTTTACCCTGCTAGAAGCAGCTGTGTATTTCCTCTGTTCCTTCTTCCTTGGGAAACAGGATTTGGTAGGGCAGGGGAATTCCCTAAAAGCTGTCAGGAAATGTAAGCACGACTGAGCATGGGTGCTGTTGGTGTGATGGCTTCAGAGGTAGGTAGAAAGCACTGGAGTCCTGGACTGCTTTCTTATCCAGATATTTGAGTCTTTGGATTTTGAACAGCGTTTTAAAATAGCTTTTTGGGTACAATATTTATAGATGTGGCATTAATGTTTTAATTCTTAATACATTAAAAACCTTGATGCAATACTGGATTTTCATCATCTAACTCATTAGCAATATTGGACTATTAGTCATGTAGTGCCATCAGGGAGTTGCCTGAAGTCTGTGTAGAGCTCATTCCTCTTAGTATTTTGTCACCTTCGTCAAGAGCATAATGTATTTATAATTCCCATTAAATTCGCCACGAACAGTTGGCTGAATCACCAAAAACTGGTTTAAACAGCTAACGATAGGTATCAAACTGGAAACCTGTGGTAAGATGATAACACAGCATGCTGAGCGATAAGCAAAACGAGATAGGAAAGATCTCCAGTTTCATAAACACAGAAGCTTTTTCGGATAACGATATTTATCTGGGTAGTGTCCGGATAGCACTATTAGAAATGGTTTGATTTTAGTGAAAAACATCTGTGTTGCTAAGAGGCATCTGAGGTGAGGATTTGCTATTGCTTAAGATGAGATCCACGCTACATACCAGTGGTGTGATTTCTGTCATGGTAGCTCAGATCAGCTTGTGTAACTAATGTGTTTTGTGCTTATAACAACATTTTATCACTTTAGCTTGTTTGTTTGAGGAAGGAATAGCTCCCGTGCCAATAGTTACATCTGCTGCTCCAGCTGCAGCTCCGAGGGGCACGGTGCCCATGTCGTACACTGCTTCTCCTTTACCAGCTCTGCTCTCTAGGTCAGGTCGGTAGGAAGGATAATCTACCAGGCTGGGAATAAAGGTATTTCTGTACAGTGAGCACATTTCTACTGTGTGTTTTGTGCTGTAGATACACACCCCTTTGCACTCCTCTTCCACCCTCTTTGATTGCAAATGGGAATTGCAAGAGAGGGAGAAGCGCTCTCCCTTCTGTGCTTGCTGCTCAGTAAATGGAGCCCAGTTCAGTTTGTCATGATGCAAAACCACTTTATTTCCAGAACTACATGAAAAATTGCCTTTTTCTGTGCAGCTTTGGCAACGTGTGAGATTGATTGTTGGAGAAAGATGTTTTCTTGGGGTATGGAAGGTGCTCACCAGCATTGAACAGGGCTTTCAGAGGACAGCACTGTATAGCTGGCGAGGCAGTTGCAAACAGCTCATCTGGATAGAGAGCCAAACATGATGCTTTCTTCCTTAACTAGATCTTTATACACCCAGACATAGCTTACAGTATGTAAGTTTTGAGATTTTATCTCAAGAGAAAGGTTGCCATGAAAATATAAAGTGGTTGCTTCAAAATTATGGGGAGCAGAAAGCTGACAACAACCATTTCTTGTTGTTCACAACCCCCATTCCTCATTGCCTGTGAACTGTTGAATGAAAAAGGAAAACATTTTGCTTGCCAGTTTTGTTCCATCTAGGTTAAATTTCCCAACCATGTGTTTATAACAAAACTTGATATTGAAATTGCTATCGTCTTCTGCTCGAGAGTAATCATGAGTTTGCAGCGCTCTAGAAATAGCCGTTATCTCAGTTTTAGTCCATCGTTCCCCACGGTGCTTTACGTCTGGAGTTTTTTCTATGCATGTGGCTTGTTTTATTTAAAGCCTTTACTATTTTAAGTTAATACACTGGGATAATGTTGCCCACAACAGTCTCTTGCAAGGCACCTGCTACGGAGCTGCAGCCACTTGCAACTACTTAAGTCATATAAAATCACGCAGCACTTGACAGCATGACTCCTGGTGACTTGCTCCAAGTCCCTGCGGACCTGGACGGACGTCCTCGCTGCCATCCCTCCGCACACACCAGCAGTGGAGCTGCTCTGCCTAATTCCTAATTGGCCGTGCCTCTGCAAAACTAGGGCGTTCGTAGAGCTGTAGGCAGAGGGCAAGCTCACTCACGCAGTACCCTGTAGGGCCGGACGTTAGAATGCTTGCATTTATCTTGAATCATCCTGAATATTGTGGTACATGAATTAATTAATAAATACAGGGACTTGCTAAATAATAAAAGCCTTTATTTTCAAGATAGGTGGAAATTGCATAATTTACACATCTCTTCTGAAAGTACACGGTTGCCATGTTTGCCAGAACAGTTGTTTCTGCAGTCAAATGAATTTCTTGGGCTCTGACCATCCTGAACTGCACTGTTTTCTTAACATGAGGGAGGAAAAAAATTCAGCTATCGCACATGTATTCTGTGAGAATCCAATACACTTTTCTGTAGCAGGTCTGCAAGAGAAAAATATCTAATGGCTGCCTGTCCTTTTTTTAAAAAAAATCATTTAAAGTGGGCAATTTTAGCTTGTAAAAGTAGGACTTTGGATTCCCAGAGAAATGGTAGTTTTAAAAAAAAAGGGGGGGGTGGCAAAAAAAACCTGAAATTTTGAAGTTTAATCAGAAATTAAAATGCTAAAGGACACTTTTCAAAAGCTTTGTTTCCATGTTACTGAAATTCCTGAATTACGGTGTATAGAGGAGTATGGCTTTTGTGTTATTTTTGCGTGGGGTTTGTGATCATCGCTGGCGAGAGGATGCTGGTTGATGTGAAGTGGTAGGTTTTGCCGTAGGAAGACTCTCTGGAAACTCTGCAATGGTATTTTTACAACTGCGGTTTCAAAGCAAGAGTAGTCAGACTTAAATTCAATTAGTGTCTCCTGCATAGCGATATATAATCCTTATTTATAACGGTGCCGTGTGGCCGGGGCAGGCTCTGGCAATTTGAAGTAAATTATGGAGCAGCAAACACTACACAGCCTTCTGGGGGTTGCGCTTGCTGGATGGTTGCACGCAGCACCCACTCCAGAGCGCGTTGTGCATTTGACTTCCTGAAGCTGTGCTGAAAATACGAGCTGTAAGCAAGGAGAAGCTCGGTGTTGCTGCTTTGAAGTCAGTCCACGTGCACAAAGCAAAAATATTAATGTAAGTTTTCAGTATCAGCCTTCAAAATCCTTGGAAAAAGAGGAGAGTTAATGTGTTAGGTATTAAGGTTCCTTTTTGCTCTTGCACTTTTTGTCTTTTATTGAAAAAGCAATTTGTTAAGACTTTATTAAACAGTCCCGTCTAAAGTAACCCCTCTCCCTAAGAGGATGTCCAGTGCAGAGGCAGTTTAACTGCTGCAAAGCTGCCGCTGTATTTCTTCAAAGTTTCCAACAGTGTAATTTAGAAGTTCGGCGATGATCCCAAGTTCGTGGAGGTAAGCCTGCTGTAGTCTTTGTTGCTGGAAGACACAGCTCCTTAGCTGTTGTCGGAACAAACTTTAAGGTAAAAAAAAAAAAAAAAAACTTCAGGTGAAAAAGGTGAAACCTGCCTAATGTCAGAGGAGGCAATTGTCTAGAACAGCCGGCACCACACACGTAGGCTGGCAAATTGTTGCTAATGGAGGAAAAAATTGCTGTAAAAATACCAGGACTCTTCGTGATTAAAAATAGAAAATTCTGCAGAAAACTAACTAGAATTGAAGACGGGATCTCTGTGACAGATGGCATGATTTTTCTCTATTTTTTAATCTTGGAAACACATCTTGTTGGCAGTGACTTCTGGCTGACCCTTTGCACGGGCCTGCCGCTGGGAGGAACTGGTTGACCAGTGCCGCCTCCAAAGGCATCCCTTGTCTCGCAGTGCTCACATGTCATCGCTAAGAACAATCACATTTGAGTTCCAAAAGCAGATCAGTTCATCCAGCTTGGGGTTTCACTCGGCACGATTCCTTACTTCAGTTTGTAGCAAGGAGCGGCGCTGACGTGCCGCGCGCGTCCTGCTGCTGCCCGCTGCCTTTGTCCTTGGGGTGGGCTGAAGCTCATCCATCCAAACTGCAGCTGTGTGGGGTCTGCCCGGCCCCTTAGGGTACGTGAGGCAGTCTCTGGGAGGTGGCTGTGTACTCCAGAGACCGTTAGAGTCTTCATACTGCATCAAAAAGAGGCTTTTAATTTGGTCTGTCTGTGCTGCAAGAGGTATCTGAGCCGCCTCGCTCTCGCTTCTCCAGCCTGTCCTCATCTCCCTATGTATTTTTAACTTCTTTCAAGAAATTGGTCATTATGGCTGATTACATTATTGGCAATTTTTTTTTTGTCTCCTCTGATGCCTGTGCCAGCAGTGCTTATGTAAAGGGGCTTGATGATATTGAATGGTAAGAATGAACAAATGCAGCGGGAATTCAATTGCTATTTTGCTCTCAAGCACAAGTGTTCTTTCTAAATCAAATCTGACCACTTACTATGTCAGTCAGCTACGTTGTTGGCGAGATGGAAAAACTATTTCATTTCCATTTGATTTAAAGGGAACTTCTGTTTGCTTGAGGTGCTCTGTTTTATTTGAAAGAAATATATGTGATCTCCAGGTGCTCTGCATGCTTTAAAACAAATTTAGTCACATTTGATCTTCATCTGGGCTGCAAAACTCTATGTATTATGTGCACGTGCCAGATAACTGGCTGGGAGTTCCTTATCCTCTCCTCTGCCAGGGAGTTTGAAGTTGTTTGTCAAACATCACACAGGAGTTATTGATGAACTGTGCTTTTGGATACTCTTAAAATTCAATTTCTTAATCGTACAGCCACCCGCTGCAGCTGGTACGTGCCGTTCAGGATTCAAGCCACAGAGCACCTGAGAGTTAACGACGATTTAAAAGATGTAATTGTAATGTCATTTGCAACTTGATTAATAAGTTGGAATAGCATTTAAGGTTTGAATTTTAAGAGGCTTGAGTTGTTTCAACAGATGGAGAGCGTCCGCCCATGGGTGCAGTAAGCGCTGCGCTGCTGTGGGTGTAGGGCTCGGTCCCACGGCGCTCTGAAGTCATCTCCACGTCCCTGCCTTTGGTCTGGTGTTCAGCAAATGGTTTGCTGGGAAGTTTGTGCGCTCATCTGGCAGGGAAGCTAATCTGCCAGAGCGACTAGCTTTCCCTTGGACTAGCATGCTGAAACGAAGTGTTGAGCTTTGGAGGCACAGAAGTAGGATGGGATGTGGCAGCCAGCAACTGGATTGTCTTAAACTGCCAAAGAAGCTCAGTCACGGAAGCACACACGCTTCTTTCATGAAGGTTGGCAGTCCCAGTCGGGCAGTTTCTAAAGAAGAATTGCCATCAGTGAGGTATTCAGGAGAAAAATGACTGTACAAAAATGACTGTGCAAAAAAGCAAAATTTCATAGTACCATGGCGGGGACACTCAATTACCAACTTCTTTGCCTCTCTGTTTTCAGACAGAGCGAGGATTCTCTGTGCTTGATTCATCACACTTGGCTTGAGAGAGAGCACAACATCTCCAGATAGCGGAGAGGCTGATTTTGTAGTGCCTCAATGTAGCTTTTATTCAGCCCCTACTCAATAGGGCTTTGTGTTCTTCTCACTTCTAGAAACTGTAACTGCTGCTGGGGAGGCAGAAATGATGTGAAAATATGGACCATAAAAAGTATTGGCAAACTGGTATTTCTCCAAAATATGACCTGTGCTTAAAACAACAACAAAATCTTTATTTGACTTTTAAATCATGGCATCTTATTGTCTCTTTATATTTGAGCCTCTAAACAAAAGCTTAATATACTACAGCTCGCTGTGAACTGGGGATTTAAGATACAGCAAATCTAGAAGACAAAACCCCTCTGTTCAAAATAAAATCCCTTCCTGATGAGGCGTTCCCATGTGCTGGTCGGTGGTTGTGCCCTGTGGAGGGGAACGGGGTGTGGGGCTGCAGCAAACGTGCCAGCAGAGGAGAGGCAAAAGAGCCTTTGGTGAGCTGGGCGCGAGCTGCACAACCTCGCAACGAGCTCAAGACTTGCAGCAGCTTCACCTAGAGATATGGAGGTCTTTTCTCTGCAGACTGGTGGAAAAGAAAGTTGGGAAGGAAACCACCGATATCTCTGAAAGCTGGCCGAGTTCCGCATGCTGCATGTTGATGCTGCATAGTCTTTCTCTCAACTTCAGTTTGTTTTCCTCCAAATATATGCCACTGCATCTGTTTACTTAGTCGCTCGGCGTTGGAAACCTACCTCTCGTCTTGACAGCTGACAGTTTTGCATCCTCTGTAACTTGATTTGGCTCTGGGGGGAGGAGGATGCTGCGTGCCTCGCGATGGGAACTTGCCGTGGTCCCAAAATTAATAACGGAATTGATGAAACACTGTGCAGGCATGTTGGCATGTGGTTGGTGGGACAGTAATGTATGCCGTGTGGGAACATCTGCTGTAAAGGGAACAACTTGGGGAGGGGGGAAGGCATGCGCTGTAGCTGCCAATACTACTTCAAAGCAATTTGTATATGAATGCACAGAATAGTTTATTTAAAGGGAGGCTGAAATTTTCCCAGGTTATAGAGAGAAGTGCACGGAGAAATCTGGTTCACTGGTGCTGGCGAGCATCTGCTGGTTTACAGTGGGGCTTTTACAACACATTTACTGTTTTTTTTTGCAGGTTGCTCTGTCTCTGAAAGGACAGTACTCGGTGTTCATCTCAGTTCACTTCGTACTATTTTTACAGCTCTGTCTTCAAATGGCTCAGAATAACATGCTTGTCATTCACCTGTCAGCCACGAAACGTAACTCAGTTCAGACTTCCTTCCCCTGAGAGTAGCTCCAATATGAGGAACATCTCCAATTACCAAAAAAGTCTGTGCTGTCCCCATCCTGTATACTCTTAAAAGGCAGTTGTTACCAAAAGGTCCTCTGTTCCAAGATGACCTACTTAGGGATGCTGCTGTGCAGCAGGTCAAAGTTTTGGAGCAAAGCCGTAGCATCATGAGATGCTATTCCGATTTTAGGGGTTGGAGATGGCTCTTCAAATCACCCGTACCAGCACGTGTCTTTGTTTGAAGCACGGCACAAATGGAGGGCTGGAGGAACGCCTGTCTGATTCTGAAGCCTTTGACTAAATAAGAAGTGCATCGAGTAGTTTAAACACCAGTACCCTGTAGCCGAGGTGTGCTATTCTGCTGGTGCTGCACAAAGCCTGGGCTTTGCAGCACCTCTGCACCGCTTGCACACGTGAATCGCTTGGTGTGCCTATCTGCAGGTTCTTGTGGGTTCACGTGCAGCAGGGTGTAGAAATCTTCTGAGAAAAAAAGGAGTTTCCATATAGTTACAAGCATCAGATTCAGTCCCGAGGTGCACTGGAGCTGGATTTTTTTTCTTATTGTGTGATTGCTGCTGTCTTGCTCCTGAATTGGAGCGGGCATTTTAACTGTGACTTCAAGTGCCACCAGTGATGCTCTTGTCCGTTTTAGTAGTGGCAACTTTGCTGAAAAGGCGGTAACACAGATCTCTGTCCTCTTTGTATGGCTATGGTTTTATGATCTGATGTTTTATGGCTAGAGACAGAACAAATGTCATTAGTGATTTCATAATTTGTTACACCTGAATCGATGTGGGCACCTTGCATTTCAATGCTCACGGTTGGGGGTGGTAAAACGTTTCCTTCAGAGGAAAATAACAATCAGTTCTAACAGTTCTGTTTTGTTTTCCCCACCTCTGACACAGGTTGCCAACCTGGCCTGCTCCATCTCGAATAACGAAGAAGGTGTGAAGTTGGTCCGCATGTCAGCCAGCCAGCTGGAAGCCCTGTGTCCCCAGGTAACAAAGAGCACGCGACTCGCCCAGGTTGTTTGGGTCCTGCGCCGTATGCAGTGCTGGCCTTCTGGTGTACCTTTATGGACCTGTCTGCCTGCAGAACTTGGTGTTTTCCTTAATAAATTAAATGCATCAAAACTTAGAAATCTAAAACTATTTGACAGAAAGTAATTAGTGATGAGAATGAATCTTCGGCTCTTTTTTACATGATAACTGTAACTTCCTTGTGCCTGGGTATTCGGGTAACCTCCAAGACAGTAACCCAGTGAAGCTTCAGTGATTTACTTTGCACGTTCGTGTTGTGGGAAGATGTGCTGTGAAGACACTACCACTGCTCTGATATATGCTCTAAGACGAATTACTTTTTTTTTCCTGAGTAGATGATAAATATGTCAAAAAAATCTTCCTGATGGACTAGGATCAGAGGAAGCTGGCTATGCATGAAGAGTTTGAACCTGGCTGAGACTATCCTTTAATTAATAACTTCTTAATGGCACAAAGGAAGTTAGGTTTATATAAGAACTAGGCTATCCTCTTTCATTTTGATACTACTGATGTTTTAAATGTCAACAACTAGATACTTGAATGAACCCCTGAAGACTGCAGAGTGCTGTCAGTTCTTGCGATTACGTCTTTAAAATCATCAGGAAGTTCAGGTCTAAAACACACAAACAAGCTGCTGTTGGTAACTGGATGCTAATGGAAAATATGTACTCAAAAGTTGTCAAATGTCATTTTATGAAAACAAGGTTCATCATCTCAGAATTATTTGGAGTTGATTCAGGTTCTCCCACGTATATATTTGAAATCAGTCCAAAGGAAGTGAGATACGTACACCTACCCATAGGCAGGTGCACACAGCAGGAGGACTATTTTAATTTTTCCTATTACTTTCTAGTAGCAGTGTTACTAAATAGGTGAAGACCATCACCTAAACATAAAATACGAAATACTATCTAGGAGACCTTTTGTTGTCCTGGGGTGGACTTGTGTGGTTTGTACTCCTGGATCAGACCCTGGGTCCGGTGCATCAACTGTGCTGTTACCATCCTCCTGTGTCCAGGGCAGGTGGCATATGATCTTTCCTAAAGAAACTAGCCAGGCTATACATATTTTTTTTAGCTATCCCCAAGAATATGGGAGTATAATGCATGATCCTCCAAATGAATGCTGGTGCTTTTGAAAATAAGCATCTTAAAGTTAGGATTTCTTTGAACCTAAATGCCTCTGGGACATTCAAGTTGGGTAGTGGTCTGTCACCTTTATAAAATGACCATCATGGTAATCAAGTCAACATGAAATGATCAACTACAGTCAATAATAGTCACAAGACAGCAGTCACAAAGACTGAAGTGCAGTTGCTAACCTTTGTTCTCAGGGATTGTGCTAACACGTGTAGCACGTGTTGGAAGCTTTGATTATCTATAAACGGGTGAGGAGGGTTAGAACTGATGGGTTTTGGCTTTACGTAAGTTCCATAGCTGAGTCTCTAAGCCTTCAGTTCTAATGCTCCACTGTGCAGTCTGCCTTGATTTCAGGGTAGTCACCAAGAGATTAGTAAATGACACTATAGATGTTCATAGGACTTGAAAGAACACTTTTATGTTACATTATGTGTTCTCCGGTTGATAGTTTAGTGCTCTAGGAGTATTTAAACGTGTTGTGAATCCTGCGATAATTAGGGACACTTGTTTAAGCTGTTTTACAAATGGCATCTGTGTTTTCTTCCTAACAATACAGAAGTCTGTCCGATGCCAGGCTGAGCGATGCAGCACGCTTGTCCTCATTGAGTGTTACTGATCACCCCCAAACTCTGATCATTCTGTATAATCTCTAAATGCTTCTAGTTACACAGCTGAGTGAGGTGCTTTTTTTGAAGGCAATTATATGCTTATTTAGCAGTTTATTCCTGACAAGAAGCACAGCTTGTTCTTGGATCTCTCTAGGTGACAAACATGTGAATTAGGCATAAAATACAAATTTACTCCAATATTGTCTGCTTTTTTTTTTTTTTTTTTGCTTAGATGGTATTTTTCCAGAAAGATGCTGCATTCAGAATGAGTCAAGTCAATCAGTAATTACAATACACTCTGAAACTCAAGCGAATATATCAATATCACATGGAAATACGATGTATGAAATTTAATTCAGGGCATTGCTCTGGTGGAAAGGATGAAACTGAAATTTAATGCGCTTGATTAAGTTCCCAGGTAACCTCTTAAATAGCTTAGCAATGTAGAGGCCATTCTGGGAGTAGGGAACTCCTGGTTAAAGAATGATTTCTGCAGAAATCAATCTGTAGAGTTAATTATAAAAGCTGTATCTCAGGCAGAGCAGTTAGTCGGTCCCTTGCCGTAACTAGCCTTCCAGAGCTGGCAGCACGAGTAAGGCATGTGCAACACTTCAAACTGTTTCTTTAGGCAAAGCTTGGAAGTTTTGTTGGTACAGACGAGAATTCATTCATTGCCCATGTCACCTAAGGGCTCAGACGTTCTCAGATTTGAAATTTAATTCTTTGAGCAAAAAAAAGGCGCAGAAAATGCTCTGAAAAGTCACTGCACCGGCAAGCAGTTAAATTGGGATCGTGTGGCTGGCTTGCTGCAAATCGCTGTTTTCTCCAGAAAAGCCATGTGAGTAACATCATCCTTGCTGTTTGTGAGTCCCCAGCCAATTAGCACAGAATCAAATGCAAAGTTGGAGGCTAAATATAGTATTTAGAGCCTCCTCTGATGGCCCAGGAAGAGCCGTCAGGACGAGCTGCGTGCTCTGCAGTAGCCCGCTGGGTCGCTTCTGCCAGGCTGGGCGTTCAGGGGAGAAATCACGCAGCGCTCGGGGGGCACTGGTGCTTGCTCTGTGAAGCTTTGGCTTGGAAGCCAGCCTGAGTTCTTTTTTTTTTGAAGGCGTGTGTTGCTGAAAATCTGCTTGTTGAAGTGAAAGGACTTTTCTCCAGCATCCTACAGGGTTTACCTGTATTCCTGCATCCTTGTGCCTTGCTAGGTGCGTCTGTGGTGTGTCAGGAGGAAGGAACAAAAGTCCTCAATCACTACAGCTAAGCATGTTATTTTTTAAATGTTTAAGATGTCTTTCGTAGTGGAAATGGAAAAGTACTGCTGCGAAATACTTGGAATAGTTGCCTGTGCTTCCATTTGCCTAGCAGAGTGCTGGGGGAAGTTGTCTTTGCCTTCTTGCTAAACACAGAGCTTGCCAATGGTAAATTAGTGAAAGATTTTGTTTATCTCAAATCAAAAACCTGGATCCTTGCTTGCAACTTTGGCTTCTGAGTTCTGTTTCCAAGAAGTACTTGCTTTGGGAGCCTGCGAAAGCTGTTTTTTAACAGCGTTTTGAATTAAAGATGTCTGAGAAGAGAGCTTAACCATAGCAGTCTTTCTGATCATACAAGCTGTAGGTGTTTAGAAAGCAACAGTGAAAATGCCCCAGTATAGCTCTTGAAAGGAAAGGATTGCTCCATCCTTTTGATGTGACAGTCTGCTGTCACTTGCAGCTGCTTCTACCAGCTATTTGTTGACTTTCGCATTCTTTAAAGCCTCTGTAAAGTTCATCTGTAGACTCCTAGCCAAATTGTAGGTGACTGGGAGGTTCAGAAAATAATTATGGAATAGAGCTTCTGTCGGCTGGGTGCTTGCTTCTTCCAGAAGAGGCTGGGTGCCAGTGCCCCTGGGACCGACCATCCCCTGGGTGGCAACCTGCAGGAGCAGGGTGGACCCGCACCTCCCTGGCACGGGTGCTCGGGACCTGCTCTCCCAGCTGTAAGGCACCGAGGGGTGGCTCTGAGCACCACGGGCTGCCTTGCGAGGGCACCAGGCACCGTCTCCACCTCTGCTTTCCACGCTCGCTCCGTGCCTGCTGTAGCACAGGCAGCAGTTGGTGCCGCTCGCCCACCCTGCACAGTCAGTGAGTGGCACCGATTAAACAGGCTTCCGATGATTCTTGGATTAAATTACATTTTTTATAATTTAAAAAAATAAATAAATAAATTGGCTCTTTTCATATTAATGTCTTGTTTTAATGACGGCTGTTCCACATCCGTACATTCCAATTTGGAAATGCTCGAAAAGCAATTTGCTGCCTATAGATTTCTGATGAGGCAGATGGTTACATATGCTGATCACACCTACGACCACAGACAAACAAAATGCAAAAGCATATGAGGAGTCCCATGCAGAGGCTCCAAAGTGCATGAAAACTTCTGTTAAAAAGTTACCGTTTAGGTGCAGTTCTGTGTCGTGCAGGCTCCCTGTGAAGAACAGCCACCACAGGACAGGAGAGGCCGCCCAGGGAATAACAGTAGAAGCTTGAGCAGTTGCTGATTCTCTGCATGTGCATTAAAAGAATCAGTGATAGGAGAAAGGGACTGAGTTCTGAGGTAAGAGGCATGTCAGTGGGTAAGGACTGTGTCTCTTCATCACAGGCACGGTGTAATGTGTGGAGCGCTGTAGCAGAACATCTTCCAGAAAAAATCATCGTGCCCCTAAACTCCCAAAGCTTCATTGCTTCAAGTCAGTGAAACCCAGAACAAAGCAGCACAAAGGGACACCAAGACAAATGCCTCCAACATTCTTGCAGCTTCAGCAGTGGCTGGTATAATAATGCAAGCTTTCAGCTACAAAAGAAAATGCTTTTCTTTATCCAGGAAACCGATAGGATAATTGTGCAGGCACAGGATATAAATAGAAAATCGCTTTGACAGTAGCAGAAGCTAGACTGGAAAAGGTCATTTTTTCCAGTAAAAGCCTGTCAGTGACCAACAGCAGTATCCTCTGCATAGACACCTAAAGTAACTGCAGGACAGGAACGTGGTCAAAGAACCTTTTATATACGGGAGCACAGAACTGGAAGTCAGAAGCAAACTTTTCCCTTTGGTGCCTCAGCATCCAGGCACTTGCTGGTCGCTGCCATTATAGCTGGCGAACGTGCAAAACAATCTGCTGTGTGTTTTGCTTCCAGGCATCTCAGCTCATCAGTATCTGCAGAGTGCTTTTTGCTGTATTGAAGTACAGAGAGGGTTAGCAGGGGCAGACATGTGGATGCGAAGCTGGGGTTGGATGTAAGTGGAAGTGACGGAAATGTCCTGCTTACAGCCCGTGTTCCTTCTCGGAGCAAAATGGAATTAGGAGCAGAGGGGGAGACAGGAGGAGGGTGGATGCTGGAGGTAACTTTGGGACCTAGGGTATGGAAAA
This sequence comes from Oxyura jamaicensis, assembly GCF_011077185.1. Taxonomy (NCBI): domain Eukaryota; kingdom Metazoa; phylum Chordata; class Aves; order Anseriformes; family Anatidae; genus Oxyura; species Oxyura jamaicensis. The sequence goes on from NC_048905.1 coordinate 6,561,392, forward strand.
TCAAGTTATGACCAGCCTTTTACAAACTGTCAGTAAGCTAGTAGCTCCGTTTTCTTGAAGACAGAAAAACACCGGTGTTAGCATCCACCTGAGCTGGCCTCGGCTGCTCTGGCAGCTTTGGAGGTACAGGGCATGAGCTGGTTTGGTGCCGAACTGAAGGCTGGGCTCCCTCTGCTTCTGTTCCCCCTTCCAGCCAGGCCCCGTGCCCGGGCAGAAGCAGGAGGCCAGCACCACATCACCTCCCCGAGCAGCAAATAGAGCAAGAGAGGGGCAGCACGGTGCGGCTGCTGGTTTGGGGAGCCTCACTGAGAGCCTGCTTGCGCTCAGCCTCGTGCTTAAGTCACGTACCCTGGGGTCACTTATCCTGTCCTTTTTGTGTGCTCCAGAATAAAACCATGATTTTCATGTGTCAGCTGGGAATTGGTTTGCATGTGTTGGTTTTTGCTCCACCTGTGAGGTGATGGCTGATGGGCGGGTGCTCGTTTTGTCAGGTTTTTGGTTTGGTTGGTCTGATTGGTTTGGTTTTGTTTCTACAAATGTAAAATATCCTCAATTGGAAGGCCATGGAGCTACTTTTCCACCTCATTACCCAAATGGCCACGAGAAAGTTGATGCATCAAGATCTTTATTTAAAAACAAAACAAAAAATCCCAACTATTTGAACTAAAGAGCAGGTGTTTAGTGAGGTGGGGGGAGGCAGCTGGGTGCTTCTTGGTGTGGGACAGCAACATCCTAAAGCCAGTGCAGAGGGAACAGCGTCCTATAAAGATCAAAAGTCCCTATAAAAGTACTGAGGCAACAGTGAAATGAGTGCTTACAGCCACCGACCCCGGGAGCTATGTGGATTGTGGGTGTTGTATGCGCCGAGACAACAGTAAGGGACAAGGGGTAAGGATTGCAAGGTGAAATAAATAGGCAATAATTTTCTTCTCCCAAGTGAGGTTTCTTCCTCTGGCCGTGCCAGCCCAGTGTTCAGAGCAGTTCTCTGTAGGAAAGCACAACGTGCAAGCGCTTTCTTCTGCCCTTTGTCACTTTTCCAGATGGGGGGGCAGAAGGATTTTGTCTTCGATCTTTAGTTTCAGCGAGGAGGAAGGCGGCAGGTTTTCCCCAGGAGGATTTGAGGTGCAGATTGAGCCATCAGCTGCGAGGTTTTTGGATTCCCAGCCTCCCAGAGCTCAGGGCAGGAGCTGCCAAGCCCTGGCTGTGCTGGAGGCAGAGGAAAGGCGCTCCAAGCAACTGGCTGGAACCACGCTACTGAGCGCTGGGCTGACTTGAGCATTGCAATTGCTACATGAAACAAAGCACCGATAAAAATAGTGTGTTTTCTTGCTATGCTTCATTTCCTTCTGGATAGTCTCAAAATGTCCCTGTTTGATTCTTTTCTTTGTACAACTTCAGTGAGTCATTGTGATCACAGTGCTCTGGCAGAATTTTGAGAAGCTCTGAAATACAGAATATCTCCCTGCAATTGCCAAATGTTTTACATGGAAACAGCCACATTTCAGGTAGTCTTGCCATGTTCTTCCTATTTTGGACTATATATATCCTTCCTGCAAGTTATTCATATTTTAAATTAATTCTTAGGATTAAATGCTCAGTGCTTCATGTTTCTGGAGGAGCAATAGCGTAGTTCAGTCAATCCTGTAACCCTTATCTCCAAAGTATTCATTTTTAGATAATAAAGGAATTACAGAGTTGACCACCCACCATACACACAGACTATGTATAATCCAGGATTTCTGTCCTTTTGCCATGCCTTCCTAAGCATCTGTTGGCAAATAAATCAGTCACTCTGGATACCAGCCATGATGCAAGAGCATATTTACCTGAACAGATATTTTATAGGATTTTATCAGTAATCCCTGGGATATTTCACCCAAACAGATGTGAGAGATGTCCAGGATAACTTGTCTGTGTAAATCTTAAGTTCCGCATATTTGACAGAGTGAAGGGTCTGATCACCCTTGCTAAAACTGAAAGTTTTGACCGCTTTGCAGATGGAGATCAAGATGCTAGATGTGTAGAAATGGATTCAGGACCGTGAGCTGGAATACGTGCTGTAAAAAGGGCTCTTGGGCTGCATCAAGGCAGGTCTTGCCTGCTCGTTTTGCTGGGCAGATTTTTTAAGGCACATTTGAGCTGACAGTCCCTTTTTGCTGGTGTCACGTACAAAACGAGAATCTTACTCCAGCTGGATAAGCGGCCTGCCTGGAGGACAGTGGTGCAGCTTGTGCCTCCTGCGTTTGGGTTTGGGGTGATGCCTTATTTGAGGCATTAATTGGGCGCTTGCTGAGCCCTCTCTCCCTGACAGCTCTCGTATTAGATATGGGGAGTTGCTTAATGTGGGCACCTGCAGTTGGACATGTGCTGTTGAAAAAGATTAATTGTTCAGGCAGCTGCTGCTGTGCAGCCATACAGCACACAGGTACATAGGCAATATGTTCCTTCGGCACTAATGCTGCCCTGTCTCAGTGCCTAAAGTGTGTTTTCTGGGCTGATATTAGCCAGGGTAGCTAGAGGAGAGGAGAATAAAACACCCTGAGCCTTGGTATCGTTGTCTTTGTGCTGTAGTAGTGGTTACCAGCTACATAACAGCGCAGAGCAGATTGCTGGAACACTGCCTGTCTTACCCTTTTTGTTTGCATAATGCCTGTTATTTGTATTCATCTTCATGAAATTTGGATATCTGGATTTTCATTGATAGATAATGCATTACAGAAATGAGTCTGGAGCAAGAAATGGCATTGGCTAGACTTAAGAAACAGGGGCTTTGAGCAGAGAATGGGTTTCCCTTTCTAAAAACGCTATTTCTGTCTGATTTTAGAGTTCTGAACTTATTTCTGTGGGTGTCACAAGGCTTTCTTCAGAGCCTGCAGGACTTGGGAACCACGGCCCCCCTGGGCAGTGCGAGGCTGGTTGGAGCAGCCAGCAGCCCAGCAGGCAGCAGCTCTCCTGGAAGGGGACTCCTGGTTCCCACAGCTGCTCACCCTCAAAGTGTGAATTCATGGCTTAATTTTGGGAAAGGGGAAGCAGCAGAAGACCCACGCATTGCTCGGTCAGCACAGGGACAGTGTCGTTATTGCCAGGATTTCAAAGTGTTTCATCCCCGCAGGCCCTCTGAGCAGACCGCAGCCCATGGCAGGTCGTTTCTCACGTTTGTCGGTGTTACAGAGCCCATCATCGTGCTCATGTCGATGTGTGACCCCAGCCCGCAGCCTCCCTCTCCGGAGGCAGGCTGGTAACTCTCAGAGCAGGGTAACTTGGCCCAGTTGGTGCCATTCCTAGCGTCCCTTGGGTGAATCAGCCTCCTTCTCCTGCCTGACTCACTCAGTGCCATCATGATGCGTTTGACATCACCATCATCTCCATGTTTAGTGAGTTATATATTTTTTTAAATGCTTTGTGACACTTTCAAATGAAGCAGGTAGAAAAAGTAGATCTTGTAAACGCAGGAACATCTGGTGCTTGCATGTTTTGTTCAACGACTTCGTGAAATTAATGCAGTCCTAAAGTGGAGAAGAAAAATTGCCCGCTGAACTTAGGAGTTAATTAGCTCTAGCGCCCAGGTGTTTGAAAACAAGGCTGGGATTGCCGTGTCGGTCTGACGGGAGGTTTTCTCGTGGCTGGCGTGTTCCCAGGTCACTTTGCTGAAGTACAGTGGAGCCAGAGCTGATGCTGGAAGAGGAACAGGCTTTTGTGACTGCTTCCTTCCCACACGTGAAGAGGCTTTTTTAGACATTCACCTGATGAGCTAGCTAGCACAGCATAAAGTTTGTTACCCAGCAGTGTGTGTAACATCTCTTCTGCTCAGAAAAGCAATAGGATCAGAGGAAGTTCAGTCTGAAGGTTTGAAAAAGACTTGTAGGGGGTTCGGGAGGAGCATCAGATAAGGAGCACCAAGTAAGAAAACTCCTGTTCCCTGGCTAATTCAGCTTTTCCAGAGCCATAATAGGAATCTTAAGCTGTTGTAAGAATTACTGGCAAGGTACAGACTAAAATTTTAAGGAAAATTAGATAAATAATAAAACCTATCCTTATTTTTTGTGTTTGTATGTCGTTCCTACTTCAAACGGTGTAAATCCTGTTTTGACCTTTTTTCCTCAGGTTCTGGTGCCTAGCTTAGGAAATGCAGCCTCCGATGTACTAAATGTCCTCCTGTCTGAAATGTGTAACAGCATGGCCTGTGTTCAGAGGGCTGCACCTTTTTAACATGAGCTGTTAAAGAAAGGTGAAGCTGGCTGGTGTGAATACCTGCCAAGTGTCCTTGCATGTAATAACTACCCATAATAAAGGTGGGAGCAGGTATGAGCTGGGCATGAAGGCATCAGAATAAACACTTTCGTGCTTAAACATCAAGTTCCAGAAAATTTATCAAACTTGCTTTGTTTGCTGCTGAGTTCACTGGATAAACACAAAGAACCTCTTTGTCGAGTTCAGAACGTGCTTTAAAAATCCAGAGGTGTTTTGCAGGTCATTAATGCCGCGCTGGCTCTGGCTGCTAAACCCCAAAGCAAGCTGGCTCAGGAAAACATGGAGCTCTTCAAAGAGCAGTGGGAGAAGCAGGTCCGCGTGCTGACCGACGCCGTCGATGACATAACTTCCATTGATGACTTCCTGGCCGTATCAGGTAAGGGGGTGACCTGAGACACAGTCCTTCTTGTAACCGAGCTTATTCCTGGGAATAAGAGCCTTCTGGAGCCTTCCCTGGTGCTTGGAAGGGATGGTGTTGGTACACTTCACCTGGCACGCGTTGTCTGCTGCCGAGTGCGGTGTAAAAATAGAGCGGGAGTTGTTGGCACGGGGAGAAAAGGTATTTTTCCAAGTGTGAGAACAGTGATAGTTTAGTTAGCAGGTACTCTGGAAACTTGTCATTGCACTTACGGAGTGAGCATGCATAAATGTATATATTTACATGTCAGTAGACAGATCCGCTTAAATATAGTGGAAGACACTTCATGTCTCTGGATCTTGAATCGCTAGCTGAGCTTCCAGTGAGTTGCCATGTAGCTACTGGAGACAAGCCTCACTGCTAACGCTGGGGGAAATAGAAGATGTTAACGTTCAAGTTAGGAACTAGCAGAAAAAAGGATCCCTCGGTTCAACTCAGCCTCTTCTTACAAAAACAAAAATTAATATCAAACTGTGATCATACAAGTTAATTAAAACTGTTCACACAGAAAATGTTCTGTGAATATTTTTAATCCTGTCAGCTCTACTAACGTTTTTAAAGAAGATCATATACTTATCATGATACCCTAATAATTCCTTTTGTCACAGTGCTTGCCGAGATAACCTGTTTTATCAGCATCGAGTGATAAAGACCCACGAGTAGCTGCAGTGACCTAGAAATAATAGGGGCATTTTTATTTTCACGTCCTCTAATTCTACTGTAGTCAGAGGACACAGTGCTAAAACCACATGAATTGTGCCTGCACTAGCTTTCACAAATTACCACTACAAATTGAGGGTCTGATTTTCCTAGTGCAAACAGACTGGAGCCTCTCCAGTGACCTAGAAAGCCCGGCCGTAAAGAGAGATTTTAGAGAAAGTTGTGTGGGATGAGATGTACCAAGTGAACATACCTAGAAAATGTACACAAAATACTGAGGTCCTGAATTAACAGACCCTCTTTTTTAAAAAAATACTCAAAATAAATTTTAAAAGGTAGTGTTTCTATAAAGAGTCACCTGTTTACATGTTTTATTGTGGTTCCCTTGGTTCTGAACACAAAGTTTCTTTGCAATGAGTTGGCAGAAACTTTCTGCACAATTGCATGTCCTCTTCCTCTCTCTTTCTGCGTGCTCTTCGTTGCAGCAGCAGTTGAAATGGCACAGCTGCGAGGAGCCTATTTCTGGGGAAATATATTTAGAGAGAATTGCGTGCTGAAGTTCACGGCTCCATTTGGAGTTTGCCCACAAGCGTGCAAAACGTTTTAAAGAGAAAAAACTGTCAGTCTGCGAAAACACAGCCCGTACAGAGCCGCCTGGCTGTGCTCACTTAGAGGTGTGCCTCAAAATGGGGCAAACCGCTGCGACTGGGTGGTCCCTTTCCCCACGTAGGTGCCTCAAAGAGATGGGTACCTGCTTTTGAGGGACAGGATGCGGTGCTGGCCCATCATTGAATTGCTCCGAGAAGCGTCAAGGGTTTGCTGATAGGCTGGGGCCGTGTCTTTGCTGGGGTGACGGCAGGCTGGCTCGCAGGCAGCGTTCCTCCTGGCTGTGCGCGGCCCCCAGAACGGCGCCAGGGCAGTGCTGTGGTCTGGGACTGCTTCGGATGCTCAAGTGCATCCAGCGATTACTTGGTTTTGCTGCGCTATCAAAGAGATGTTTGAAAAATATTAAAGCAATAAATATTGCTTCGAGTATTATTTGTTTGAACTTTGATAAATGTTTTCCATATAAATGCCACCGCTCCAGTTCTCTGCTAAAAGCCTGAACGTGTCTTTGGATAAGATTGTGGTGGGTATGATTTATGCCAGGTTCCTTGCAGGGTTATTAGGATCCTCGTGCACAGAAGGGCATATATTGATAACTAACTGGGAGGTAAGCAAAATTAAAAAGCATTCTTGTAGGTCTGTGTGTGCGTATAATCCCACATTCCTACGATGTGTTGTGCTGTCTAGCAGGAAGCGTATGCTTTGTTGTCCGACTTAGGCTGGAATTGTATTAATTGTACAGGCTCGATGAAAGAGGTGCTGGGTTGAGATAATAGCAGGAGGTTGTACAAGAACCAGGAAAGTTAAACACGCAGTGTTGCAGATAAGCTTGCAGGTTACAACATTTAATGAAGACCCTAGGACAAGAAGGCCCTGCTGAGTTAGGACAACGGTCTGGCAGCAGCTGATGCTCAGTGCCTAGGAAATTCAGAGCGGCAGACTCCTACAGACTGAAGATCTTTGCTGAGCGCCCCCAGCCAGGTGTGGTTTGCAGTCCAGGGAGCTCCAGCATCAGAGGTGATAGCTGCTGAGCGGTCCTTGCTGGACTTCTCACTTCAGCCTGTGTGAGTTGCTCTTTTGACCGTTACAAACTGCTGACATCTCCAGCATCTTGTGCAAAATTCACAGCCTCACTGTGCCCTGTGTGAAAAACCTCCTTGGTTTTGAAACATCGCCTGTTCGCTTCATTTGATGCCTCGTTGTAGAAGGCGGTGAACAATTTTTTCCCTTTTCAGTTTCTTCGTGCTGTTTATAAATGTACAGACTTCTGTCGTATGCTTACTCAGTCATCTCTTAATCGACTGCAAAGACTGCCTGTTTCGTTCCTCATTTCAGAGCTGCTCTGTACCTCCTGTAATACTTATCCCCGTGTCAGTCCCCTCCCTAGCTCTCTGCATGTGTTTGTGTTCCCACTGACTGTTCTTCAGAGCAGTTGCTGATGGCACCATGTAATTGTCACATTCAGTGCTCAAAAATCACCTGGATTTCCTTCCAAACGTCTTAAAACCCATCCTGTGTGCTGCCTCCTGTTCTGGAGCTGACAGAGGTGTAAGCTAGAGGTTGCCCATCACGGTGGTGCTGATCTTAAGAGCCTGGGGCTGAAGACTTCATGGTCCCAGTGATTATCCTTCATTACAAAATGCACCCAGTATTTTGAAATGTATGAACGTGCAGGTACTAGGACTATAACAATGTCTCCTGACACTACAGCTTCACCTGGTTTCACCAGCGTGCCTTGTCAAGAAAAGGTCCACCCTGGAAATGGTTCTGAGCCCTTCCGCAGGGAACACGGCAGAAAAGCAGTTACATTTTTGCATCAGTGGCTTCAGCTTCTGGATGTTGCTCTACATTTTGGTCCTCCTTTAGCCTCCAGACCCCCTGGCTGACTTCTCAGGATACCTGGGGAAGGAGTTCCTGATTGCTGTGATGGGGAGGCAGTGGAAGGTGTGTTGAGGTGGTGGACTGAGGAGTGACAGGCATGGGGACTGAGAACTGCTAGCTTTTCACTGTTCGTTGTATTTCTTTGTTTGCTCTAAAAATATTTTTATTGGAAAAAATGTGGTCTTTCCTCTTTATCCTCTCTTACCTCGTTACCAAACCACAGCATTTTTTCCCTGCGCTTCCTGGGGTAGGACACGATCCCTTTGCTGTTGCTGCTGTTCCATTCCGTGTTACCTTTTATTGCTGTGAGATTTTTCTCCCGCTCAGCAGCACGAAAGCTGCGAGCTTTGATGTAGGACAGCTCTGTAAAGTCCCTGCAGGTACTGGCGGTGAACCTGTGTGTCAGCATTTCCTTGGCGCTGCCACCCTGGCCTCAGCAGATGGCATTTTGTGCCAGACACTCGTGGTCCATATGCCTGTAGGACAGGTAGTAGTGTGTGTATATACGAGCACAAAGAACAGTGTCAAGTCTTATTTGTTACCGTGCAGCTGGAGAATATAACCTGAGTAGATGCACCTGACAGCCCCGTACTTCCCCGGGGCCCCTCGCAGACTTCCCTGCAGAGGATTATCTGTCTTCCCATAGAATTACCTTTCTGGGCACTTCGCATCTGCAAAAGACATCAGATGATCAGCCGGCATTTAAATCCCAATCCTCATTTTGTCAGTGCCTTTTATTAAAGTTCACAGCATCTGAAGAGGCTTTTCAATGTCTGTGGCTTACTTTATTCTTGTAGGAATTCAGACAATAAACAGTTTTGGCCTGACACTGATGCTTTTCTTTTTGTTTTTGTAACTTGCAGGGATGTCTGCCTCTTGCTTTAAATACCGAAACTGTGCGTGCTCCTCGCTGGAGCGCTTGTAGCGTGGCTGTCTGCTCACTGAGTTGTCAGATTACTGATGAACCTGCACTTTCCTCTCTTAGGGCCACATCCTGCCCTCAGCTGAACTTGCTCATTCCGAGTTGCTTCAGAGGTATTTCACAAGTGGAGTTTTTGTCCAGGCTGCTTACAGAAGTCTCACAATATTGCGTCTGGCTCTGTTAATTTTATGTAAATGATGCAGGACTCTTCCAGCAGCAGTCCTTCCAGCCAGTTCATACAAATCCTCTATCAGCCAACTTGATGGGCTGCTCGGCTCTACCAGCTCTTGCAAAATGTCTCTTTTACTACCTGTGTAGGGAATAAAAGCCACTTGGGTAGCACAGATTGGCAGCGTGGTGTGATTAAGGCATTGGTAAGTAATGCTGGAAACTATTTAAGGGACACAGCAGAAATGTTTCCAAGGAGGTTTCTTACAAAGCAGCACAAATGTTGGATTGCGATGTCAAATCATTGGTACTGATACATTAAAGAAGTGCCTAACAGAGTTTGGAAAACCTCCTGGGTAGGTGTCAGCAGATGAGCATCCAAACCTCATTAGGCATCCTCAGAAATCTCTTAAAGGTTTTTACTCATTTGGACCTCTTGAGCTTGATAAACGAGGGAAAATATCTCCGTATAAAAATGTATATTCTGAAAGTAAATTACAAACGGAGGTTTTGGCTTTATTTTCTGTTTTCTTGGGAGGCAGTGAGCACTCTGGTGCTGGAACGCTTTCTGCATAAATCACTGCATATGTTGCATGTCTCGAAAGTGTATCCAGGACTAACAGTGTAATACTCTGCTGGTATGTGTCTGGTTGTGGGAAAACACTATGTAGGAAGCTAGAAATGTGCAACAAGCACCCCAGTCTGCCAGGGCAGTAGTGGATGAGGTGTGGCACTGGGGCCGGTGCCTCATCGTCCCACCCCCGTGTAATGACAGCGGGAGTGGCCTGCAAGTATTTGGAGCGAGGGCTTTGGCAGTCAACGGGAGGAATATGGAAAGAAACAAGTTTAGGGAGAGTTTGGCTGAACTCAGCTTTTCTGTTGGTAAAATAGAGTACAAGGAGGGGACAAGAACGTTGGATGCCACCAGATGAATGGACTGACCTTTGTTTGACAGCCGGTTTGGAAGGGCAGCTGTTTGCTGGTTGTAGCAAGGTTAGAAATTAATGCTTTACAGCATCTGTCTGGAGGTCTTTTAGCACAGGTCACAAACTGAGAAATTGTAATGCTGATGTGCATGGCAGAAAAGAAGATAATACTGTCTAAATCTTCCTTCTTTTACCACCAGAGAACCATATTTTAGAAGATGTAAACAAATGTGTCATTGCTCTCCAAGAAAAAGATGTTGATGGCTTAGACCGCACAGCTGGTGCAATCCGAGGACGTGCTGCTAGAGTCATTCATGTTGTCACTTCTGAAATGGATAACTACGAGCCTGGAGTCTACACTGAGAAGGTGTTGGAAGCAACGAAGTTACTGTCCAACACAGGTAAGAGTGGTTCCTCCAGGACCGCTGAGTTCGTATTGCTTACAAGTGGGTGGGCAGATGGATCCTGATGTACCCGTGAAATCTATTAAAGACTCCATTTACATACTGTAATGAAAATTAGGGGGAGTTATTTGCAGAGCTGTTGCAAAATGAGAAAAGTAATTTTGCTTTGTTGACTGGCTCAAAACTCAGCAGTGCAAAAGGTCTCCCTGGATGTGCCGGCTGTCACTGACTGAGCCGCAGAAGGTCAGAGTACCAGGAGTGAGACCCAGAGGGTGAGTCAGGGCCTGAAGGATGTGCTGACCATCTTGCAGCACTGTACCCAGGTCTGAAAAGGTTTCTGTTGCACTGACCCAGCAGAATGGAGAGTAAATTTTGTACTATGTCTGTAGAGCTTTTAAAAGAAGCGTTGCAGGTACTCGTCCCCCACCCCACAACAATACATGTGGGTGTTCCCTGTGAACTAGCTGGTAACATCCATGTAGGGCAAGGAATGATTCTGGTTGCTTCAATGAGTGCTGTGCCAAGCGCTGGTTGTTGTTTTTATTTTAATTACAACTTTGATGAAGAATCACGGGTGACACTGAGGAACCGAACAGACTGTAAATGGTTCTGTGATGTTCTTCCTGTGGCTGCAGTGAGTCACTGGAGCACAGAAGTGCAAACTGCCCTGCCTCAGTGGCTTGTTCAACTCGAGCTTCATGGCTCCCCCCCAGTGATGTGTATCTGCAGGGGATGTTAAATAAACACTTAATGTTTTATCCCATAGATTCTAACTGCTTCCCTGGGTGTTTTCCCCTTGTCCACAACAAGGGTGTGATAAACTTTTCACTGTGCAGGGGGGAGGAACAAATAGCAGCAGAGTAAACAGAAAATGAAATGAAGTTAAGGCTGGAGCAACAGCATTGGTATCATTTGTAACAAATGTTTTGAGTTTAAAGGGAACTGTTGGAGAGTTTCCAGTAGTAGTTAACAATGAGACATGCACATGGGGGTATGTAGCAGCAAATGGCATTGGGGTGGGGACTGACTGTTGGTTTGTGTCCTTAATACAGTTATGCCACGGTTTACCGAGCAAGTAGAAGCTGCTGTGGAAGCACTGAGTTCAGACCCTGCTCAGCCAATGGATGAAAACGAGTTTATCGATGCTTCACGACTGGTGTACGATGGAATAAGAGATATCCGGAAAGCTGTATTGATGATCAGAGTGAGTGCAACTTTACTGAACACCTCTCTTATTTCTCCACTCACTTTCCCCCACCTTTATTGAACTGACACGCATCAGTTTTATTCAGAGCAGACAGCGTAAGATTTTCATTTAGCTCGTAGTAACATTCTCAGTCTAAAAACTGCTAATCACTGCATGTAGCACTGCAGAAGTACGTTTTGACTCAAATTCATTAAAGAGATCTGAGTATCAATGATAGCCGTGAGTGGTGATGCTAAATGCTCTTCACACATCTTCTATAAAATCGTGTTAATGCCTTGCTTATTAATGTGCTAAAAGCAGTGACCTTTGATTTAACAATAGCAAGTGGATTCCTGGTATAGATGCTTTTTGATGCTTTGAGAGTGTAGAAATAAAACCTGATGTCTCTTAAGTAAATTTTGAGAATTAATGCTAGTTAACAGGTTTAGGTGAGCTCAGCTATAGTTCTCTGTATGTTTCTATAGCATGTGATTCATTAATTAGCTAAACACATTGAACAGGGAGCAGTTGATGGAAGCTTTGTCCCTTCGGTACATGCATATTCCATTGCAGTTGGTGTCCTACTTGCTGGTAGGTCAGGCAGCATTGGTCTGGTGGGAGGCATCAGGTGAAGATGCAGAAGAGCTCCTGCAGTTAATTGAAGGGATGCAGGAAAGAAAGTTCTGGTTGAGGCTGACCTATTGGCTGATTTCTTGAATATTAGCATGGTAAAAATGGTCAGGAGCTAGACACAGCAAAGATAAATGTCGTGGTTCGATTCCTTGTTTTCTTTTTCCCTTGTGCCCCTGTGACTCTAATGGTAATGCCTTGCAGATAAACTCTCATCATCTTTCAGAGTGGTAACCATTGCAGATGCATTTTGGTGATAAGCAAACAGACAAAACACAGCCGCAGAATATACGTGATTATAGTAGCCATTGCAAGACTGTCTTCCATGTTTGCTGCTTAAAGCAAAGAATCGGACAGAAAACCAGAAAAGCTGACAGCCACATATGTGCTCTCCATAGAATGTTCTTCATACTTATGCCCAGGATTTACAGACAGCCAACATTATATGAAGATATCAGTGCTTTCCTGCTATGCAGACAAACTAATTAGATTCACCCCCTGCTAGAGTCCTTGTTATTCAGGACATGAAAGTACGACTGCCAATTCCACGCCGCCAGTAATTAGCAGAGCTGGCAGTGCCAGGAATCCTGACATATCCCCTCGCGCCGCGCCTCCGATGTCAGGGTGCTGCGGCTGCATCGCGGCTGCCAAGAGCTAACGGCAGCACGCTGCTGACACATCAGTGACCTATAAAAAAAGTCAGAATGTTAGTATTTGTTTTATCCAAAGGGCTCGAAGGTATAGAAAGTATTAGGCTGACAGAGAAGGTGCCAGACCACCGCTTCCCCAGGACGTTGTGACTGAGCCCCAGGAGTAACCACGCTTGCAGGGGGCTGCTGGGGCAAACAAGCTGGTTCACTTGTTCTGTATACAAACTGGAAGGAAAAGTCATTCCAACACCTACTTTTTGTGCTTAGGCAGCCTGTTTTCAGAATTAAAATCTTACTGTACCTGTAGGTAGTTGAAATAAAGCTCTTTTCTCCCTGATGCCTAGGCAATCTCCCGTCAGCCCCCAGAGCAGTTTTTGCCCCTGGCTATGGGACAGATGGGAAGAGAAGGGGCTTCAATACTATAAGCATTTCTCTAAAGATGCAGCAGAATAGTTTTGTTTTGGTTTCTAACTTTTTTAAAAATTCTGAAATACCTATTTACTCATTAGTATATGTCCTTACTCTAATTTTGTGGATATACTCTATTAAAGGCGTGGAGAGGGGCTGGTGGCTGAAATTCTCTAGGTCTTGGTTGTCAGCACAGTCAGCCACCTTTGCTTTTTGGCAATTGTTTTGTGTAGCTATCTTTATTTTAAGTTTATTGCAAGATGTCTGTATCGAAAAACAGTTTTGTAAAAATCAAATCATAGGAAAGAAATCGGAAGAACAGGGACTTTATTTGCATCTTGTCTATTAATCACAACTCATTGCATTTATCAGTGAAGTTCTTTGTTGATCCAGCTCTGCAAAATTGTCATGAAGTGCCACTCTAGGCAAAGATGTAGTATTTTAACAAACATGCTGTTTAAACTGATAAGCTTTATAAAATTTTTGCCAGCTGTAGACTGGCAGTAACAAAAATAAATTCTAGGCAAGCAGGAACTAGGTCAGATGAGTTTAGCCTACAGCATAAAAGCTGGCCCTTGCTAGCTAACAATTTTAAGCTTTTCCTGGGGGATAAGAATAAATTTCGATACATTTTGTCTGTTGTTAATTCAGTCGATGCTTTGATTCATAATTGTGCTAAAGAAGACATCTGTGGTTGTGAATCAGGGCTTGAAGTTATATGTAATTTTAGCTTCAGAACGTCAGGTGAGGCTTTTACTGTTAACCAAGTCACAAATGGTGAGATTCATTTTGTAAAGGCTTTTTGTGTGTGTGTGTCTTTCAACTCTTGAGTGCATTAGTATCCTCTGACAAATGTCAGATGTTTAGTTACTGGTCAGTAAGTTTGGGGATCCCTATCACATTTAACCTGAGCAGTCAGGTGTAGGTAGTCACACATGTTGATAAGCTGGGTATGGTGCTAATTTACCCTTTTGATGAAAACACTGAATATTTTTTTCAGTAACTTATTTCCATTCTCTCTTTGCTTTTCAGAGCCATTTGATCTGTTGTTTGACTCTTACTGAATTTATCTTTCCTCAGACTCCTGAAGAGCTGGATGATTCTGACTTTGAGACCGAGGATTTTGATGTCCGAAGCAGAACGAGCATTCAGACTGAAGATGATCAGCTCATTGCTGGACAAAGTGCAAGGGTAAGGAAGAAATTTGAGTATTAAAAAGGCACGTCCCACCTTCAAGAAACAATTTACCTTGCCTTGAAAATCCAACTTATTTCACCTTCTTTGGTGAAAACATTAGATCAGAAAACAGACTTCCTTTGTTTCTAGTTGTCTTCTGAAAAGGAGTTTAAGGGAAATGTAGCAGTCTCATGGACATCACAAGCGTCTGCATTCTAGTTTGGATGTTCTGAAAAATCAAAATCCTTTTAATACCAATGAACTACTTTATACTTTGGCATCAGACATTGTAGTAGGCACTGCCATTTAGTTAGGCAAGTGAGTTTCTGCAGGGAGATATGGGGCAAATAATTCCATTGTACAAACCTTTTTTACAATAGGCAAGTGCTAAATTTGTGGGCAAGAAGTAGATAACTTCACCGTTCAGGCATTTTTTACAAAATGTCGTCTTACACGTGTGTTTGGCCACTGAGCATTTAATCAAGATGATGTTCAAAGCAGCTTGAAAATGAAATAATTTAAGCACATTCTCTATGACTGTTAAAAATGAAAGCATTGATATGCAATATATAGTCATTACAGATGAAATCTTTAAATTGGTATATTGAGGGAAAAACAGGCCTTACGTATTGTTTTTATTTCACATGTTCCTTTCTGGATCAATAACAATTTTATCCTCCTGGGGAAAGTGCCATGAAAGATTTTTGAGAAGGCTCTTTTGGTCTGAAACCAGCCAAGGAGTAGTGAGGCCTTGTTTATCAAACTTCTGCCACATTGGCTTTGGAATTACACTAACTCAGAGTGGTTTTTATGCTCTCCTTCCTTGGGCAAGCACTCCATTCCTATATCCCTCTTCCCCCTTCTATTTAAATGCAGACATTTCTAATTTACCTTTTAGTACCGCAGCTGCCAGATGCTTTTTCATCCTAAGACTCCTTTCCATGTGCTCCTGGAGGCATGAAGGCCCCTAGTATTTAAGAAGGCAAGGACATTGAGACTTACACAGGCTGTAAACCTGGTGTAATAGATTTTATTTAGGAGTAAGCACATATTCTTTATTTTCACTTACTCTTTTCTCAGCGTGCATGCTTCTAAATAGCATTTCTAGCGTTTTGCAGGAGATTCATTATGTTTCTTTTGTGCATTCCAACACTGAAAGATACCCAAGTGGATCTTCCTTTTAAAACTCTTAAATTTTATAGAAAAGGCAAGTCCCTCCTGTTCATGCAGTTTTTCGAGGGACAGCAACATGTGGCAAACTAGCACATTTTTCTACTATGCAGTCCCCATGTTTCAGATGTCAACTTGTCTTTCTGGGCACTTTTTCTTCTCTGGTGCTGGTGGTAATGCATACAGCATAAACTTGGTGTTCGAAATGGAAGGAAATAGTTCTGTAAACCCTCTAGGTAGAGGGTTGCTATTAAAATTTTATCCCCCCATCTACATGACTTAAATTGGTTATTAGTGAAATGTTCCAGGAAGCCTTCTACAAGCAGCTGGAGAAGGAAATGTGAGAAAACTCTCTCTTTCAGGCTATCATGGCTCAGCTCCCTCAAGAGCAAAAAGCTAAGATTGCTGAGCAAGTAGCAAGCTTCCAGGAAGAAAAGAGTAAATTGGATGCTGAAGTATCAAAATGGGATGACAGCGGTAATGATATAATTGTTCTGGCAAAACAAATGTGTATGATCATGATGGAAATGACAGACTTCACCAGGTGAGTCTTTAGTTTGTGCACACACCACCTTCTCTCAGCATTGGCTGAGATGGTGATCCCTCAGTGAAATATTTTGCAAGTGCTCTTAAGAGTCCTACTTCTTATAATTTCATTTAAATGTTACCCTATTAAAGCCTGTGTATTAACTTGGGAGATGCATTACTATGCAGTGACTGGGTGGTAATAACTGTTTAAATTGATCTATAGATACATAGCAGTTATTTCCTGCCATTCTTTCTTCCTTAAGGGTGATTTTTGTCCCAAAGAGTATATATATATATTTGCTCAGTTCTTTAAAACATTAAATTCTATGGGCTTCTTGATATTGCTATACTACAGAAATAGTTCCTAGTACAGTGATTTGCAAAAGAAAGAGTGTTTTTCTGATGCCTTTTGAAATCCATTTACTAGACTTCATACAACACTATTTTTTAAACTTGATGTTGCATTCCATGCAAATTACAAATCTGTCTTGTAAAATGTTATCTCTCATCATAATTAGGTTGCTTGAAAAAGTAAAAATTAAGTTGTTTTTATTCCTAGATTTAATCTGAACATGGTGAGAGACTGGGGGTGGGGTGGAGGGGTGGGAACTGACTGGAAAATGAGGATGCTGTAATGCTCACACCTGTGACCTGCCTATTGCCGTGCCACCTCCGTCGCGCAGTCGGGTGTACTGCCAGTATAATATGGAGTAGAAACAGCAGTGCATTGTTCATTTTTCTGCTTTTCTGGTGCTAGGAGGTAGACTCTGTTCTGTTTTGCAGAGGTAAAGGTCCACTAAAAAATACATCAGATGTGATTAGTGCAGCCAAGAAGATTGCAGAGGCTGGGTCAAGGATGGACAAGCTGGGACGGACTATTGCTGACCATGTAAGTCACAATTCATTTTCATAACCCTCCAGCACAAATGAGCAATAGGAGATCTTTCAGTACTGCAGACATGGTGAATACAAGAATATATGGTTAGTTTTGAGGTTGTTTATTTTTTTAAACTGATTTTTTCGGAGTTGTCTGATAGTCTTTTCTTTCTAGCTGTTCTCCTGCCACCCTAAGCAGTGCAAAATGTTAAATATGTCCAGCCATGAAGCTAGCAGCTCCCTGCCTTAAATCAAACACCTACCATTTTAAGGTAGCAATCTGACAACACTGCTTCATGTCACGTAGTATCTAGGCCAGTTTCTCTAACTGAACAGGACTGAAACTAAATTCAAGCTGCTTTTGTCATGCTCAGAATATGCCCTAGTACTTTCCAAAGCAATGGCAAGACTGTGGAGGCAATACTGAAATTATGACATGTCCTATTGCACAACCTTTAATGTTATTTCTGAGGCAGCTTTATAATATTAAACAATTTTTAAATGCCCCCTAGACCAAGTGATCAGATTGTCAAAGCTCTCTAGTGTATTTTTGTCCAGTCAGAGCTGATGGAGACTTAAGCAAGGCTTGAAGTGACCCGAGCATTTGCTGTGCTGTCCCAGGCTGTGGTGCACGTTGCTGTGCTGTGTGCACCGAGGTGTTTGAGAAGTTCTCTAGGTCTGAGGATGGCTAGCTGGGGGTTTGATGTAATGCATCTGCCTGTCCTGTGCCACTTCAGAAACTGGGTTGGGCCGAGCAAAAGCGCCTTTGGTCTCAGTCCACACCCAAATTGCAGAGAGACATCAGCATTAGTAATAATGCTCTGCCTGCAAGGGAGACCCTGAAATGCAAGTAGGTTAAGTCTGAGATCATAACCGACTGCCTATAAACTATATTTTGTGCAGCTCTTGCTTGCTTTTCAGTCTTTCTTTGAATGTAAATTCATAATACAAGGTTTCAACTAAAGCTGTCTCACTTTGGAAGTAAATCTTCGTAATGCAGGTCTTTCTTAAGTGTTGCATCCAGAGGGTGTTGTGTTCACCTGAATACATTAATGATGCAGTGAAGTGTTTGATGAGGAGGTAAAGTTGAAAAGTGGTTTTTAAAATGGGTCTCCTTGCTCCAGCATTTTGACAACCATATTTCTGGGAGAATCAGGTGTCACTGCTACCTTAGGTAAATGAAGCAGGGAACGGTTTGTGTTACAGATCTCAGGAGATCTTACGCTGAAGGTTTACAATGCTTTTTTTTTTTTAAGTTCATGTGTTTTATGCAAACTTGACGTACGGTTTTCTGCGCTGAGCCATGCCAAAAGATAGAAGACGAGCTAAATGGTTGCTTTTAGTAGACATAAAGTCCTTACAAATATAAAAGATTAAGCACAGGTTTGAAGATAAATACGAGCAGGAGTGTACAGTTAGTCATTTTGACAAGAATATAGCTTTTTTTTTCCAGCTCCATCCCCTACTAATACTTTCAGCCTGCATATTTCATTAGATATGCTTACATACTCTTTAGAAACTTGTAGCAATCTGTTAATGTGGACCTGTCTGACAGCCACAGAGGACTTCCAGTGCAACCATCCTGGTGGAGCACTAATGCCTTCCTGTGCCTAATACAGGGTTTTAACAAATGGAGGTGTTTTCAGGTCCTGTTACCCATGTGACGCCGGGTGAATCATGACCCCTCGTGTTCACGTGTCAGGAACTCCTAACTTGTGCTGTCAGGCAGTTTTACGACACATTTCCTTTGAAACCATAAAAGCTATTACACAAGGTATTTCACGTCTGCTGAGAAGTGTCTAGCCATCAGCCTGCGAATTTCCCCAAAGGTATTCCATCTTTCACTCAAAATAGCAGTCTGCTTGTTTTGAATGGGAGAATGTTAAGAAGTTACGAGTACAACACAAATGAAAATGATTTCCAGCAAGACAGTGATTCGTCACGTATTTCGTTCAATGTTGAAGTACAAAGCGAAAAAAAACACGTTGCTTTTGCTCTTTGATAGTGGTGGGAGGTTGCTACCAGTTACCTGATAACAGCATTGGGGTGGAGCTGAGGGGCTGCCCCGTGTCTCCTGTCCCAGCAAAGGGCTCCAGCAGCCTCCTGCGGGTCGGTAGGCACAGAGGCTGGCCTGGGGACAGAGGCTGGCCTGGGGACATGCTGGGTGCCAGCTCACGCTGTCCTGCTCCACCGCCGGTACCGCTGCCACTGCCCGGCCTGCAGCAAGGGCTGCTCCCCCTGCACGCCTTCTCTCGGCGCCTACAACCGTGCAGTGCCAGGCCAGCTGCTGCATAGTGTCACAGTGGAATTCATACCCCAAATGCAGTTGCTCCCTTACATCCCCAGGTGTGGGGATGGAGCACACAGGCCCCATCCCCACACCTGGGGGAGCAGGATACAAAACACCTGCTTGCAGACACCTTGTGTCCTCCTTGGGTTTCTTTGGGGGCGGTGGTGTTGCGGTGCCCCCAACACATGCCTGTTTGTGTCTGTAGCACAGCTGCCTGCTGGTGCCGTGCAGTGGCAGCCTCCCAGCTCACCCTGACTGCTGGCTTTTGCGGCTGCGGCTGTCAGAGGTGAACCCAGTAAAGCAGCGTGTTAATCGGGGTGAAATCATTGCCTTTTGGGTGTTTTTCTGAGTGTTCCTATGTAGAAGACAGGGATTATACAGGAGTACACAGGTGCCTTTTGTTGTTGTCTTTTATCTCGTGTAATATCTCTTTTCAAACACCATCAGTCTTTGAACTGAAGTCTCCATTCTGCTCATAGAAACAGCAGGCACGGTGCAGGAGGTGTTTTCCAAGTCATGTCACACTGATGTATACAGCCGAATAGTATTTCCTATTCCATTTTTTACTTCCCCCACTAATGTTTTGTTGCCTTCTTCAGCCATTGGTAAACACGCAGCAGACTCTCCCCTTGAAAGTGCCTTTCCTTAAATGCTTTCCATAAACTCACAACCCATCAAGCACCTGGAGTTGGTCGGCGCTCCTCCCGCCGTGCCGTACCGTGCGTTTGTCAACGTGCCATTCCAGCCACGGCTGTGCCACTCGCCCGCTTTGTTAGATGAGCTGTTTGGGAGATGGAGAACATTTTCCAAAATGCTAATGCCAGCTTTTCATTAGCTCTTTGGCCAGCAGTGTTTATGGACTCCCTCTGAAGCACCCTGCACTGCTGACTAATACTGATTAACATAAAAAATTAACCTGTAAACTTTGCTGCTTTGTTATCCACAGTTTGCACTTCACTGATGGCAACAACGTACCAAGGGACGAGTTGCAGCCACCTCGGGTGTTTCCATTAGCTTTCCTTGGGAGTAAGAAGGTGATTGCAGCCTCTCTGTGTTCACACGGGCTCAGATGCCCCCAGAGCTACGCACACGTCGCCGCCTGCGCTGCGCAGCCCGATGTGCTTGCCGCAGCACGCCAGCAGCCCCGTGGTGGTGCATTGTGTGTGTGTGTGCCGGGGCTGCCTTAAATCACGGCTCAGCAGGCTGCCATACAACATGTAATACAGCTGTTTTGTCTTTGCTCTGCTGAAATACCATCTTGGCTTTAAAAAACACTTGTTCAGGCCCTGGAAAATGCATTTATTTCCTACACTTGCCTCGCTCTTTGAGTTAAAAGGCTGCTAGAGCAGATGAGGTGCTTGGTGCGGGAAGGCAGCGCTGTGTTCACGTCGCCCCAGCTGTGCACGCTGTTACAGCACTGGGATCTGCTCTGGTGCCTTCTCCTTTTGTGGCTTCTTTGTTCAGGCTTGGGATCCTGCACCCATCTCGTGGGGCTGGAGCTGCCACTAGCGGGAGGTCTGTGGTGGGAACTGGGGGTCAGCCCCTGTTGCTGATGCACAGGGGTGGGGTTTTGCCTTTCTCTGAAAGGCGAGGAGAGGCGGTGGGGTGGTAGGCAATAAACCTGACTCTGATCAAAGCACTAAGTAGTAAATTGCTGCCACATTTAAGGTTATTCTTCCAAGCCTACCATGTCCATTATGAATCTTCATTTGACGGTGCCTTGTACTGCATCAGAGAGCGGTGGATGAGATGGGGTTTTGCAGTGAATGAGGGTGTTTATAGAAGAGCTCTTGCAGACTGCTCAGCTCTCTGAATTTCACCAGAATCCGGTCTGGTGGGGAGAGCAAGCAAGAAGAGCGTGCTGCTCAGAGTAAGGTTCTTCCGTCCCTCTCACCTCCGACACCGGTAAATCAGCGCAGCCCCTTGTTCTGCAGAGCTCTTGGTGCTGCTCTGGGGCAGGCAGTGCCAGGCAGACCTCAGCCAGCACACGGCTCTGTGCCTTCCTGCCCTGGCCAGCACAGCCTGGACGGGAAAAGCCGAGGGTGCTGTGCTCTGCTTGCCATCAGGCTCTGCTGTGGGGCCAGGGAAAGGTGTTTGAATTTTGTATGTGAGAGCCTCCAAAGGCTGCCTTTGGTGATCAAAGGGTTGTGTACAAAGACCCTGATGCAAGAGCTCGAGGAGCTTCTGGTTGAAGCGCGACCACCCAGGAAGGATGGAGATCGCTGCAGGGGCTGGCCTCAGCCCTGCTCCTGATCAGCGCTGCCTGGATTCCTGCTCTGCTGTGGCAGCCGTGCTGGGCACGGCACTGCCTGCCCGAGGGCAGAAACAAAGCCCCACTGTGGGTCTGGCGCTGGCTTTGTGAGGAGGGGGACCTGGGAATGTCTGGTGGGACAATGCGAGGAACCGGCAGGTGAGCTGGCAGTGCAGTGCCCCCAGCCCCACCTGCTTGGGGCCAGGTTCGGGTGTAAGGGGTGGTGCGTGGGGCACGGTGCCACGTGCAGCACGTTGAGCTGGAGCTAAAGGCATTCACTGGTGTGTGGGCACAGTGCCTGGCCTGAACCGCCGGCTTTTCTCAGAAACGTGACAGCTGTCAGTCGTCGTGTGCCTTACCGCGGACACGAGAGCACAGCCTGCCAGACCGCAACACCCCCTGCACGCAGTAGCCTCTGCATTCGTGAATACATCCAGAGTGGTTTAAAACGTCCCAGGCACTGCTGAGCACAGCCGGCGATGTCTGGGGCTCCGAGCTGGCCACCCTCGTGTTCATTTCTCAGCAGCACGAGAGGCTGACGGGCAGAGGCTTTTCAGAGCTCAGGGCACGTCAGTCCTTCGTCCCCCAGCCTTCACACACCCGAGTGTGCCAGCAGACGAGAGGTGAGCAGCTCTCCCTAGGACAAGTGCTGCTCGCCCCCGTGCTCACTGCCGCGTGTAACGGGACTGCGGGGCCGGCGTGGGCGGCAAGAGGCTTCTTGTCGCCTCTTGGGCTTAGGCATGCAGAGCTGTTTTGGACCGTAGCTGCCCCTCAGCTGGGCTCCTCTTCCGAAACCCAGCACGAGGCCGACTCATTAATCATGCCGCTGCACAGCAAGGGACGGTCCTTCCTTTGGGCTGGGGAAGGCAGCTCTGCGAGCTGCGCTGCAGCCCCTGGCACCTCTGTAGTTCCAGTTGCTAAGCTGAAAAAGTGACTTCTGTCGTGTGGCTGAGTGCTTCAGCGTGCACTTGAAAAAATTTATTTCATGCCTGGCGAGGAATCTAGTTCCCACACTGCTACGGAATGGAAGCAGAAGTCAGGAAAACATCTTTTTGCAGGATATAATCAAGTAACTGGGGGGGTTGTCATTTGCTAGCTTCATGTACTGAAGACTGGGAATTGGGGCTGGATTTAGTAACTTCTGTGAGTCCCAGTGTGAGATCTGGATGTGAAATCATGGCTGCTCTGTCCTGCATCGGGGACAGGAAGGACTTTGGGAGTCAGTATCCCTGCGCTGGAAGGGCTGGGCACCCTCCTCGTCCTCGCAGGGAGCTCAGGGTGCGATGGCCGTATTTACTGCTTGTGGGTGTTTGTACGTGTTCAGCTTTGCCCGTGTATTGCTCGGTTGTCTTTTGGAAACCAAAGCTCCACAGAAAGCGAAACGCTGTCCGGACCGGTACCGCGTGCCGTCGGCTGCTTTCTCGCTGAGTGACTTCAGCTCCGGTTCCGACGATCACCAAGTGAAACTTCACCTTTGGTTTTCCTTCCAGTGCCCCGACTCCGCCTGCAAGCAGGACCTGCTCGCCTACCTGCAGCGCATCGCCCTGTACTGCCACCAGCTCAACATCTGCAGCAAAGTGAAGGCTGAAGTGCAAAACCTCGGCGGGGAGCTGGTTGTGTCCGGGGTACGTAGGAGCTGCAGCGTGCCCGGTTCACGCGGTTTTTCCTCCAGGGGTAACAATTGTTCCGGGCTAAGCTATTCTGCTAAATATGAGAGTATCAGCAAGGTATCTTGGGGCCTTCAGTCAAAGTTTCAGTACATGCCGAGTTTATCATCCTGCCTGCCCTGCCTCGTTGGTTTTGTTACTGTTTGAAAGGGGGAAACACGGAAATGCACAAAATACTTCACGTTTCCATACTCAGCGGCGTGTGTGGACAGATTCACTTCACCTCTGTGTGATCTACCATTTTTTCAGACTGTTTTTCACTCTCAGTGAGGTTAAAGCCCTTTAATCAGCATAGCTAACCCTACCCCATGTGTCTGCACAGCCTGGGAACATGCTGGGGTCCCGCAATCCTCCAGAGATGTTAATATTTCAAACTAGCTTTGCTCTGAAGAGTGCAGGGATTTTTAGTGGCTGCTGTTTTATGACAGCTGAAGGCTGCCGTAGGCCAGCCTGCTTCCTTATTCTAGCCATTACTTAGCAAATAATTTTTTTCACTGTACTTCATGAAATACTTCCTGCAGAGAGGAATCTATACTGGGGCTATCTGGGGGGAGGAGAGCAGAACTAAATTCTTAATTCCTTCTGGCATATTCTTCCTTGCCCTAGACAGTCACGTGCGACCTCCAGTGCTTTTGCCCATCCTTGTCATGACTGAGGTAGGAAATTCGAAGAAGGGACAGAAGGGGCTGGTAGTCCGAGATTGCTGTCCGAATCCTTAAAATCCAGCAGAAGTCACCGCCCCCTGCCATTTGGATGCTTCACATCCAACTGACAGCGCCTTTCTCCCCACAAACAAGCCCAAGGTGTAGTGCTCTGAGCAGCCCTAGCTGGGGGAGCTCAGCACCAAGGAGCTGCAGAGGCAGCGATGGGCCACGTGCCATAAGCTGAGCTCCCTCACGGGCCGATGGGCGTCTGTTGCACCTCCTGCCAGCCCCACACGCTCGTGCTGCCGGCACCCCGGCGCTGAGTGATGGGATGTACTGGGACACGTGTTGCTGTGCAGCTCCCTTGCATGCCTGCTGTCCTTATCTGCAAGGCCGGAGGCATTGTGCTGTCAAAGTAGGAGACGTGTCATTATGCAATAAGACGTACTCCAGGGTTTTACTGCAGTTATTCAGTGTCTTTAGAATTTACATACCCTTCTGCCATAAATTAGTTATATGAACAGGCTGGCATCTGTAGTCTCATCTCCTGGTTTTATCTGTTCTCCACTGGGGCTGAATGCTGCCAGTAGTAGTGCCAAGCCTCGGTCAGATTCTCAGGTGGAGACCTGCCTGTGGAGACTGATCCAGGGACTTCTGAAAGCGCTGTCTAAAAGTGAAATTCTCTCCAGTGTTGGCATCCTTCCCCATCTGGATGCAGCAAACATGCTGTGGAAGCAGAGCTATACCCAGGGCAGTAAGAGCTTGCACCCTGGGCAGTCTGGCAGTTCATCTAGAAAAGCACCTCCTTGCTTTCGTTGCACTTAGTACGGTTCTTCCCGCTGTGAAGAACCATGGAACTAGTAAAATGCAGTGAAAGCGTTTTCCAGCGTGATGGCTGGGGCAAGGAAAGCAGATGACACTGGTTGGCTGGAGGGTGCAGATCAGATCTGCCACTGGCACCCTTGGAACACAGATGGAAAGGAAGGTCCCAGCACCATGAAAGAGCAGCCACCGCGCTGCTCGACTGCTGCTGGATAAGCCATGGCTTCAAGATCTTCCCCCAGATCTTCCTTAGATGCACTCAGTGCTGGAATTTAAATGCACGGAGGCAGCCGAGTTCTTGTGTAAGCGGAGCAGAGATGCTGAAATCCTGCCAAAGATCGTTTGGCATTCGCACGCCGCAGGTCCTGATCTTGGCGTGTGGCAGATGAGGTGGGACCAAACGCGCAGACACAGCACCCGCAGCCACCAGCATTCCGACCCAGCCCACCTCCCGCACTGAAATGTTCCTGACCGAGGCTGGAGGCAGGCTTTTTCCTTTTGCCTGCGAGCATTTAGACCCAAATCTCCCGACGAGGTTGGTGGCCAGGCTCAGCTGGAAGAGCTCCGTGCCATCTCTGCTGGCGCTCGGCTGCTTTTCAGCCAGGGTCATAAATCATCGAGCGGGAGAATCAGAGGGTGGGGGAGTGTTTGGAGGCTGCTGCTTAGGGTACGGAGCTGCAGGGAAGGGAGGTCGGGCACTCACCTGCCTCCCTGGGCTGCCGATGCACGCTAGGTTTGTTGGTTAAAAGGGGAAACGTGTGAGCGGGCTGGGGGAGCCCCCGCTGGCGGCCGGAGCCGTGCTGGGACCTGGTTCTCCCTCCGAGGTGGTGACCGGGTGCTGTCGCCCACCAGAGCAGGGCGCTGGCACCCTCATCTCCCCCTGCCTGCGCCCCGCTGCCAGCCTCCCCGCTGGTCGCTCTGCCACGCACTGAAGCTTCAGCACACACAGCTTTGTTTTCTCATTTTAATGCCGTTGTCGATCAGGAACCACCTTGGCCTGAAGAGACAATTACATTCCTTCCTTTCTAATACAACTTAATATTCTAGGGTGATTTAAATGTTTATTACCAGTGATTAAGATATTACCACGACTTTATTAATTTCATTAGAGAATAAGCTACTGTTGAAGCTTAGTCACAAAAGCAAACAGTGGAATACAAATCTCTTCAATTGCCGCTAACAAGGTAAAGGCACAGATAATGTGCAGATGCTGCTCTTTTTATTTCCTGGTGGCACAAGGCAGGTCCTCACCGCGCGGTGTCAAAAGATTACTCAGGTTTCAAAAGAAAGCCCATCACTTGTAGTGCTGGTCCAAAATGCAGCCCAGGACCATCGTGTGTTCTGGAGCACCGTGTGTGTGCACTGTGACCGTGTGTTAACTCTCGCGTTGACGTTCGGCAGGTGGACAGTGCCATGTCTCTGATCCAAGCAGCCAAGAACCTGATGAACGCCGTGGTGCAAACCGTGAAGGCTTCCTACGTGGCATCGACCAAGTACCAGAAGTCCCAGGGAATGGCGTCGCTCAACCTTCCCGCCGTCTCTTGGAAAATGAAGGCTCCGGAGAAGAAGCCCCTGGTCAAGAGGGAGAAACAAGACGAGACCCAAACTAAAATCAAAAGAGCGTCCCAGAAGAAACACGTTAACCCAGTGCAGGCTCTCAGTGAATTCAAGGCTATGGAGAGTATTTAAAGCGGTGTCTCTGCTGGTTATTTTTCCTTTAGCCCACTACTGCTACTTCCTGAACTCTACTTTTAATATTCTAAGGATTTTCAAAAGTTTACTATTCCTCAAAATGTATTTACTTAATATAATTTTGATAACTTTGTTTAGATCATGTGGGGAAGTACTCAGATGATAAGTCCTTTCAATATAGCTTCAGCCTACAAGAGTGTGTTAATTTAGATTGCTTTTAGATGTCAGGGGTGTATTTCTAGCTGAAAATTATTTTGTATAATCTTGCTTTAAATAAAATATTCTATAACCAAAGAGGGTTTTACAATAACACTAACAGTTAACATTGATAGTTGAATCATTCTGCTTGGAGACTGCAGTTTTTCATTGTGATCAAGAGGGAAAAATTAGATCTTTTCACTCAAAAAAGTAAAAAAAATGGTTATTGTATGTATTAGTGTATTCCTGCTGGGGATGGAGAGGGACTAAGCTTTGTACGCTGAGAGGAGAACGAAAACACAGCGGGCGCTAGCGGGGCCCTGCCCGGCCGCGTGCTCACGCCTGGCCAGCACCTGGAGAAGCGCCCGCCTGGCCCCGGGGAGCCGGGGTGGCCTTGGCTGGGGGCGAGGAAAGGGACACCGGGCCCGGGAGAGCTTCGTGCTGCGTGTGCCTCGCGTTGCTGCTTCTCCCTGCCACAGCCCGAGCCCGAGCCCATGCCCGCGGGCTGCCTCGCCCCGGCCCTGCGCTGGGGCCTTGGTGTTGGCGGCGGGCAATCTGGTGAGACGCTCGATGCGTCATGAGAGGAAACCGATTACTTTTGTATGACACGAGATGAGAATTTTAATGCCTGGTTACAAATTACTAATGTATTTTGCTGCGGGACACTAATAAAGTTGCTTTTACCAGCCGGTGTATTGTCGTGCTGTGAATGTAGCGTGTTTGCAGCCCGCCCCGCTCCCCCTCCCCGGCATTCAGATGCAAATTGGCATTGTGCTCATTTCTAATAATTGCTATGCATCCTGCCTTGGGCTTGCGAAGGAGCCCAGCAAATAATGTTTGTTCAGGCTGCAATTTAGACTATACATTATTTGCGATAACTGTAGCTACAAGGTATAATTTTGTTGTCTTATTTAAATTTTATGAATTTCAGTGTGTTTTACACTTACCAATAAAGTCCGGTATTCCCGAGGAAAGGTTTGAGCAGGTCAAAGTCGTGTTTGTTGTTTTTGTAAAGCATCCATTAAAATGGAAAGAGGCCTGTTCTCTATTTAATGTTTTTAACTGCAACTAAATTCGGGAGCCAGTCGCTGGCAGTGTTTAAGTTATAATTTGATTTATCTTGATCAGCTTACAATTTACTATATCAAGCTTATTGCTGTCAGGTTACCAAATTGCTGATCAGAATCAGACTAAATAGTTACTGGGATAATTTTGCTGAATTTATTACGCTCCCAAGCATTTCAGCCTCGAGTATAAATGACAAATAGCTGGATTTCCTAACAGTTTCTGTAGGCCTTTAACATCCGAACGGGCGTCTGCCTACAAGGGCAAGCTAATGAGCTCGTCCTGCTGGCAGTCAAGGGTTAATGAAGTAGCTACTTTGCAGATCTTCTGTCTTATTTGTAATTGTTTTCTGCTTTTATACAATATGACCTTTTTTTCTCTCCTGGTTTTAATATAATTGTCTTAAAGGTTACATTCCCTGGGCTGTTCGGTAGCTCTCTTCAAAATAAATTCATTATGCCCCCCAAATTCCATCAGCTGGCTTTAAAAAATAAAAATCTGTATATTAGGAGGAACAGACATCTGTATCCATTTAGCCTTTGAGTAAACACGGGTTGGTTTCATGCTACAGACTTCCTGAGCACCAGGTCAGCATCCAGCTAACGCGGCTCCACCTGAGCCAGGACCGGGAGCCTCTCGCCGCGCCTGCGCTGCTCCTGCAGAAGTGCGCGGGTTTGCAGAGGAGAGGCGCATCGAGGTGAATGTTTAATGGATGTAACTTATTTAATTGGTCCATTTAGAAATGCACGGTCAGCGGCTGGTGGGAAAGCAGAACCCTATCTTGCTGAAGCAGGGAGGATTTAGGGTAATGGTAAATCCGATTTTCAGTTCCTGTGCTGCCGTACAAATAGCCGGGCGCTGGGTTATCGATACTCAGCTCGTGCGCTGCTGCTGTTCACCAGAGCGAGCCTTGTCTGAACGGAGGTGCTCTATTACCTTAACGATGATCTGCTTTTACATCTGGGGCAAATTCCTGGGTTTCCTGCTCCTGGCTTACTGCTCCTCCAGGGTGAAGCCGAATCCAGGCTTGTGCAGAAGGCGCGCCAGGAGCAGCAGCAGCTCGTACTCGTGCTGCGAGAGCAGCAGCGCTCGGGGCGCCTGGGGACGGACGGAGCCGCCGTCACCGCCCAGCCAAGCCTCACACCTCGGCCTCTCCCCGCGTGGGCTTCCCACGCTCTCCCGAGAGCTCGCAGGACGTCGATAATGGGAAGATGGGTGCAGTTCCCTCCCCAGCAGCTCCTCCGTGCTGGGTGGCGATGGGGGCCAGGCGGTGAGCTGCTGCCGTGACACAGGAGTGAAGCTGTAACTTTATTAGAGCCAATTGAAAAGAATTACAGTAATTACTGCTTGATGTAATTAAGCGCTGGGGAAGGACTTGTGCAGTTTGTCTCATCTGCGGCTGCTGGAGGGGAATGCTACTCTTCCAGCAGCAGTGAATGAGCACAACTGAGACAAGTTTTAAAAAATGTGCATGTAGGAACTGGGAAGATTTTCAGCCACCTTTCCAGATGGCGCACAAAGAAGTGAGCTGCTCCTTCCCCTGGCCCCGCTACGGGAGCGTGTCTGCACTTAACAGAAGAAATTGTTCTGGCCAGGAGCTGGGGTGGATGCAAGCGGCAGCCTCGGGGAGGGCCGGGCTGCGAGGTAACCCAGCAGGGGCCCCTCCTACACAGGTGTGCGTGTCCCCAGCCTCGCCGTGTCCTCTCCGTGGTCCCAAGCCCTGGGACACAGCTGGCAGGGGCTGAGTGCAGGCAGGTGTTGTTGGACTTCCCTGCGGGGCAGCGCTGGTGCCGTGGCCCTGGTGCTGCCCAAGGAGGGGCTGCCGCAGCCCTGTCCCGGCGTGGGGACGCGCTCACCGCAGCGCTGACACCGGGCACGAGCATCGCGCCGCTGCCCGGCACTGTCCCGCCTGTCCCAGCCCTGGGGAGAGGAACCCGCGGTAGCCGTGAAGGCAATTAGTGAAACCACATTAACTCCCCCAGCAGATAGTCCTAGTCGCAATTTAAAAGGGGTCTTAATTCAATTCAGCGGTGAATTAAGCCGCATTGAATTTATGCCACTTTAATTGCGTGTGAAGGTTTCCGCACCGAGGATTAATGCCGTTTAACGGCTGCCTTTTAATTTCAAGGCTTTCTGCTCACCGGGGCCAGCCTCGCTGCTGCCCGGCTTGGGGCTCGCCCCCCGCATGGCCCAGGTGGGGTCCCGCGGGGTTGGGGCTGGGGCTGACCCAGGAGTGCTGCTGAGGCGCTCGTGGGTGCGTGGCCGCTGGCAGAGCAGAAGCGACACCGCTGCTCCCCGCTGCTCCCCGCTGCTCCCCGCTGCTGGCCAGGGGGTGCTGGGAGGGGGCACGGCCGCAGGACGGGGCGGCAGCAGCTGGGCTCAGGGCTGGGGCTGAGCCCCCGGACCCCCGCTGCTGCTCGCATCGCCCACGGCCCCGGCTGAGTAATGCATGGCACCGTGGGCACGGGAACTACAACACAGAAAATAGCGTGGTGAGGGAAGAAATGGTTTGATTTGCTTTCTTTTCTTCTAAATTTCAACTGGTTAAGTTACGAAAAAAATTAACCGTAGAGCAGCTACGCGTGGTCTCTCGATGTAGCTTCCAAGCAGAAACCCAGAGCTGGTCCCACCTGAAAAGCCCAGTCTGAGAGCCGGGGTGCAGGCAGGTGCTCCCTGCATACCTGGTGACCCCCACGTGTCACCCACGGCTCCGACACGGAGGCTGAACACTGACTCCCATCTGGGCTCTAAGTGCCAGCAGCCGTCCAAACTGATCCGAGGCGCTGGATTTGCTGGGGCTTTGCAAGTGCTGCCGGGAGCAGCCTGGCTGCTGCCAGGCCCTGCGCACGTGGCTGGGGGCTCTGTGCCGCTGCCACCCCAGGACACTGGGAGCTGGGGCAGGCTCCCGCAAAGCCCCGCAGAGCTGCGGGTGCCCAGAGCCACGTCCCCCAGAGCTGGCAGGGGCCTGGCCCCACCGCAGACCCCTTTGGGGTGGAGGATGCGGGTCTGGGGCACGGCCACTGAGAGCAAAGTCCAGCGGCGTGGGCCAAGCACTTCAGCCAGCCTTTGCTCAGCGTCTTCAGAGAGCTTCAGCATGCTTTTTGGTAAGCAATGCCAGGATATTTTTTTCATTATTTTAGGTTTTTGCTTCCTTTTAAGACTATGTTCTTCCTCCACTGTGTTCCTCTGACAGTTTGAGGGAAAATGCCAGTGGGTGTAATTATTCATAAGCTGCTCGCCGCAGCTCCCCGCCGGCTCTGCGCGGTGTTTTTGTTACAGTGCCAATATCTGCGCCGCGGCGTATTTGCATCTGTGAGGTGCTTGCAGCTGGGGACCCTGCCGCTGGAGCGGCTCACACAGGCACTTTGGAAAGCAAAGATGGGGAGGGGGAGGCACACACCAGCAGAACCGGGGGCTGCTTTCCCCACCACCGCTGCCCAAGCAAGGCCTCGCTGCGAGCCCTGTGCTGCTGAGGGGCTGGAGGCAGCAGGCGAGCAAGCTCCAGCCCTGTGGGCACCGGGCAGGTCCCTGCACAGCTCCGTAAAAGCTGAGCTTGTTTCCACGTAAACCTTTAGGATTCGGGGGCTGGGTTGGTTTTTGGCCTGATGTGGGGGCTGAGCAGGGCGCGCTGTGCCAGCTCGGTCGTGGCTGCCTCGGCCCGGTGCTGAGCGAGCAGGTGGCCGCGGTGGCGCTGGGCCGGATCCCTGCGCTCCTCCCCCGCCGGCATCGCCCAGGGACTCGGGTTCACCCTCCCCAGGTGGCGATTGTGATCAGATTTTTATTTATTTTTACTGCTGCCTCCGAAGCAGAGCTCCGGCGGGGCTGGCTGGGAAACGCATCGCTGGAAAATGAAAACAAAAAATCATTTCTAATCCCAGGAAAGCAGCCCGAATCGAAACCCAAAAAGGGAAGGTAAAAAAAATCGATATTTGTAATTAGCCCTACTGCTTAGCACTGACAACTGACAAGCCATTAGAGGTAGCCAGAAATATTTTAGCAGCGAGAAGGGCTGAGAGCCCTGCAATAGCCCGCTCGGTGGCCGGCCCTGCTGCAGGAAGGCGCTGCCCCGCTCACACCCCTTGCACACCCCCCCCCGGGCTGCCCCGGTGCTGCTGCAGGGCTGGGCCGTGGGACGGGGCCAGGCCGCCTTTAACTTTTATTTTTTTTAGCGTGCTGTTCCGCAGTGGCGTTGGTAACACCAGCGCTTCAGCCCGTGGGTCGCATGAAGCTGCCAGCTGCCCTAGGGCGGGCGCAGCAGGACCGAGACACCGCCAGTGCCACGGAGTGATTCTGAACCCCAGCGCGGGCGTTAGAAGCGCTCGGCTCCTCCCCGCTGTGCAGTGTGACACAGGCCAGGAGGGCACGGGTGGCCGCAGCACCCACCCCGAGTGGGGCTGGCTTCGTGGGACCCCAACCTCCCCGTGCTGCAGGGGCCGGGGCTTCCCCACGGAGAAAGGCCACCTGCAGCAGCTCGACCCCGCGTGCAGGTGATGAGTCAGGGCCACCACGTGCCAGGAGAGGACAGCAGGTGACACTGCTTCCTCCCGTTCCACCAGGGGCTGTGCTGGAACCAGGTCGGTCGCTGTGGGGAGCTGGGCACACGGCGTCACCGTGCAGCTCACCGCGACGTCCTGCCTGCAGGACCCAGGGGGGGACTCGTTCTTTATGGGGTGCTGGCTCAGAATCTCCATTCAAACGAGGATTCAGAGCAGGCAGGGGCTGATGGACCAATGGACAGGTGTTGGTTTTGTAACGTTCTTTGCTGATGGTGGCAGGCACCTGCAGGCCAGGAGGAGGGCAGCCAGAAGCGTGGGCCAGAGTTTTCGTTTCTTCCTCATCTGGGGAAGGACAGGGAGAGGGCAGGACTTCTTACCTGAGCTGGCGAGGAGAGGCCCAGCCGGGGTGTACGGGGCAGAGAGGGCAGAGAGGAGAAGCTGCAACTGGAAGGGGTGCGGGAGGGAGCCGCAGCGCCCTGCACAGAAAGGAGGGGTCGGAGGGACGGTGGCCCTCTGATGGCCAGCTGGCAACCTAGAACGGGCTCGAGGCTACCTGCTGCATGTCACCTAGCAAAAACCTTTGGCTGCGAGCCTCAGTCCCCAGGAATTGGCATCTTGGAGCCCATCTCCAGGGACAAGAAGAATCCAAGCAGCAAGAGCAGCTGGTTTATCACAGGGCTGTGAGCCCCACTGACCATCGCCTCCCGGGAGGGACGGAGCTGGCCCGTGGCCACACTGCGCCAGGCCCTGAGGCGATGCTCCAGCACCCCGAGCACCCCCAACGCGCAGCTCTCCGAGCAGGGAGGGCCTGGGAGCTGCACGGCGGGGCTGGCGGGTGGCAGAACCCAAAGCCACCCCTGTGCGACCAAGAGACCGGCGAGTCCTGCTCCGAGCAAAGGCTGGAGCGGAGGGCCCCGGAGCCCCTCGCCCAGCGTCTCGCAGAGACACCACTCGGGCCTCCCAGAGCACAAAATCCCAAAGCAGGCTGCGCTCACACAACCCAAAAGCAGGCTGTGCTCGCACACCGCACGGCAGCACGCAGCTCACAGCACTCCGCAGGCCCCGGCCGGGCCAGGACGAAGGCAGAGCGGAGCTGCAGGAACAAGCGATTCCCCTCGCGCAGCAGCGCTGCCCCACAGGGACAGACCCAAACCCCCCAGCACCCGAACGGTCCTGCAGGAAGCGCTCAGCCACTTGCATGAGGGACCCGGCTGGAGGGCGGCAGGCCATGAGAGGCAGAACTCTGCCCCTGCCGCTGCCCCTGCCGGGCACAGCCCCGTTACAGACGTACTGCATGCGAAACAAGCACGCCGCCGAGGCTCAGTGACGCCGCGGGCACACCTGCGCAGGGTGGGATCTCGGTTAGCCCAGCAGTTTATTCAGAAGAGCCTTTACACAGGAGCCCATCAAACGCCGCGCCGTCGTCCTGAATTAGCTGAACCGCAACTGCAGAGACCGCGCCTTTCATCCGAGCTCCTGGATGATGGTGTTGACGGAGCCGAGGAGCTCCTTGAAGTAGCCGTCCTTGTCGCCGTCCCTCTGCTCCTCGGCCGCCAGCTCCTCGTACTCGCTGCGCAGGAGGCCGAGGGCGGCGCCGAGCGCCCGGTCCCCGCGGTAGCGCTCCCTGCAGAAGGCCATCAGCACGCCCAGCAGCTGGAGAACCTTCTCCCGGGCGTCGTGCTCCGGCAGGGCCAGCAGCTTGGAGACCACCAGGCACCAGTCCTGCTCCACCACTGCCGGCACCAGCTTGACTTGCCGGTACTGCTGGATTTTCTCCTCCGTTTGGTCGCCGTGCTGCGAGTCCTCGAGCAGCATCTGTGGGGAAGGGCAGCACGCAGGGTTAACCGCTCCGGGAGGGCTGCCGCGCGGGACAGGGGGCTGCACACCCCATAACCCCACCTCGGAAGGTGACCCACGGTGGGAACGCCAGGGTGGCCACGAAGGGGTGGCCCTGGGAAGCTCTCGGTGCCTGGGGAGCCTGGTGGCACGGGGAGGGGGGCTCGGGGGAGAGAAGACCCGTAAGGCCTTCGGGACTGATGGGCTGGGCACGGGGGACAAGGAGGGACAGCGCCAACATTACCCTCCCTTCTCCCAGTCCACGAGAGGGCTACCTGCTGATCCACTGGTACCTCAGCCATGCGGGGTTTGGGGGGAAAAAATGAAAGCAGGAGGCAGAAAAAAGCCGTTCAGACCCTCTGCTCTCCGTGCTTTGATGCAGGGAGCTGGCACTCACCATGGCTGATGTTAGTTTACGATTTTAAGACCAGATTTTCTCCCAGCCCACTCGGAATCTGCCGACCCCACTTGGCCCAGCCCCGCTCCCTGCCGGGCTGCAGTTTTCTCCCATTTTCTCTGCAGGCTCTGAAAGCGCGGGGGCTGGGATTTATTGGCTGGGAGGCGGCGCTCCCAGACCGAAGGGCAGTGAAAATCATTGTTTTAACATAAAACCGAGAATCTGTAGGGCCTGCAGATTGCCTCCAGCCAGAGCGAAGCTGGGAACAGATGGGGCTGCCAGAGGTCCGGCCGTAAAACGTGCCCCATGAGCACACGGAGCGGTTACGGCAAAAGGCCCACGGCCATTTCCCTTGCTGCAGGCAGACACCAGGAGGGCTGCCCATCACAGCCGGCACCTGGTAAGGTTTCAGACCCACCAAAATAATTTGCACCTTTACAAAATCTGGAGAACAACTGCTTCAAACCGCAGCCGTTTCTCCTGAAATCCGAGCGCTGCAGCAGCGATCATCTGCGGGGCAAATTGGCTGTAAACAGCGCGAGCGTGGATTTAATTTCCATTCTCTGGAGTAAGGGAAACGCGCAAACCAAATAACAAACGATGGCAAGGCAAAGCGGTTTTTAAACTGACATTTGCAGCAGTAATCCAAGGTATTGGGAAATAAACCAGTGAAAGCTGCGGGCTCGGCTCCAGCGCGAGCCTCGAGGCGGGCACAGCGCCCGCCAGCAGCCGGGGCACGGCCGTGGCCGCTCCGTGGGCTCCGTGCCGATGGCAGCGGCTCGGGCTCGCGGTTCTCCTGCCCGTGTCCCTGCGGTTTGCTTTCCGAACACCCCCGGGAGCCCCGGGTTACCTGCACACCAAGGGCTGGCTCCCGCCGGCCCAGCGCCCCCTCACCTTCTCCACGATGAGGTCGTAGAGCAGTGTCACCACGCGGACGTGCAGCGCCTCCGTCCCCTTCTGCCTGAAGAGGCCCCGCAGGACCTGGAGGCCGCCCAGCTTGAGGAACTGCTGCTGGGCGTAGGGGAAGTGCCTCAGCATGGAGCACAGCGCGAAGAGAGCCTGGCGGGGACACACACAGCTCCGTCAGCCGCCCAGCCCAGGGAGCAGCGGCACGCAGCTGGGAGGGATGTCCCCTCCGGGACCCCAGGGGCACCTTCCTCCCCGCCCAGCCCTCGGCCATCCCCTCGCCCCCCCCCCCCCCGGGCCGTCACTGTCAGTGTTGGCCCCCAGGGCCCCGTGGCCAGCTCCTGGACTGACCCGAAGCCATCGGGTGCTGCAGCTCCCTGCCGCCAGCCCTCAGTACGGGTGCTGGCCACGGGCTAAGAATGGGACAAAGCAGGGCTGGAGGTGACCTGGGCACCTGGGGAACGTCCACGCTGTACCCACGAGGACAGAGGCCAAGCTCGTGCTGCTTGCCAGGAGCACGCACCGCCAGCGAGAGGCACCAGCACACGTGCACTTGTCTCCGTGCCCTTAGCGGATGGGGTTGATGCCGAAGAGGCAATTAGGGGCCAAGCGACTGATTTTGACGACCGAGGTTCCCCAAGGTGACAGGGGAAGGGCTCGGTGAGGTGCCTGGGCTGACAGCGCCCTCGGGGCAGGGCCGTGGCTGTGCAGTGACAGGGAGCGGGGACCTGGGCACGGATCCTCCCATCAGCTCCTCGCCTCGGCACCGCCAGCGACCCGCACGGAGGCGGCTCCTGCCCCCCGCTCGCTCCCTGCGGACAGATCCGAGCTGACAGCCACTGCTTCCCCAGTCCCATTTGTTCCTATTTTACATCTCTGGAGTTGCCTGCGGTCAATCAGCGGATGGTTCCGTCTCCTTTTTTACCACAGGCCAAAGGACTGGGGATGGAGAGATGCACTCCTGGCCTCGCTGCGAGCATCGGTGCGGAAAAGCTCAGGGGCTCGGGCACCGACCGGGCATCGGGCTGCTGGCCTGCAGGGAGGCTGGGGACAGTACGTGGCATGGGAACCCGCAGTGGGCATCAAAAGCCTTTGTCCTCCTGGAAAAGGAGATCGGGCTGTGCCCTTGGAGGCTCTAGTAACGCCGCCTGGAAAGGCAGGCGACACCGAGCTCACCTCGCTTTTCTGCAGCTGCTGCCAGCAGGACACACGTGGGCTTGCTGGGAAGAATCAGTCCATACCCACACCAAGGGTTTCGGGAGGGGCTGGGGAGGACGTCTGCACCCCAGCCATCCTTCCCTCCCCACAATGAGCTGCGGGTTGGTCCCCAGGGACTCCAAGGAGCAGTTTCTGAGCACGCAGCTCCCCGGGGGGCACTGCTCCCACCCGATTCCCCGCAGGTTCCCCAGCCTGGCCCCGGTGGAGGGCTTTTGCCACGGACTAGAGAGGAGCAGGTCTGTGGGCGCTCCTTGTTCAAACACGGGCAGCACATCGCTGTTTGCCTAATAACAGGTGCGTGGAAGACGAATACGAGAGCGGTGAGTTCCCTCACCCTGCCGAGTTCCCTCTCGCGGGAGGTCACCGTGTTAAATGGTGGGGCTGGATTTTCAGAAGACGACAGAACATTTTATGGCCAATAAACACCGGCGGCATCGCACGCTAAGGCAAGGCTAATTAGATCTCATGCTCCAGGGAGCACGCTGGGGATGGCAGCAGGGAGGCGAGCGAGGAATCCCCCGGCCCGACGGACAGCGCTGCACATTTGGCCGGGGGCTCCCCGAGCTGCTCGCCTTGCTGCAAAGCCTCCGCTGCCGGCCA
The DNA here is from genome assembly GCF_011077185.1 of Oxyura jamaicensis. Taxonomy (NCBI): domain Eukaryota; kingdom Metazoa; phylum Chordata; class Aves; order Anseriformes; family Anatidae; genus Oxyura; species Oxyura jamaicensis. Next base: position 6,598,334 of record NC_048905.1, read on the forward strand.
CTGCCCGAGGCAGGTCGCGGGGCTGGCTACGGCAATTAGCTCCTGCCAAATGTCAGCTCCTGCCTTGGTTGGCTCTGAGCTCCGTGCCTGCTGCGGGCATCCCTGCCTCTCCTCCCGGCAGGGCTGCGGCATCCAGCCCGGCCCCCGAGGTGGGGATGTGCACCCCTGCCCGCAGGGAGGCTGGGACCCACCGGGGTGCCCCAGGTGAGCAAACGCCCCGCAGTGCAGGTGTGGTTCCCTGCACAGCGTGTGTATCGAGGTCCCCACGAAAACGGCTGCACCCAGAGGCGCTGCCCTGCTCGCTCACCTTCTTCTTCACAGCCTGGGGTTGCTCCGTGGCCAGAATGACCAGCAGCTTCTGCAGCGCCCCGCCCTCGATCGCTTCTATCTGGACTTTGGGGTTACTGCAGAAAAAAACACACACAAAAGGCGGGTCACACACGGGGACAACAACTACCAGGGGTGGCTGAAGCGATGGCGGTGCTCGTGGGGACGTGCTGGGCCATCGGTGCCGCCCCACCGCGTGCCCGTGCCCCACTCCTCTTCCCGGCGAGGAGCCCTCCCCTGCGCTCCCCTCGCAGCTCCCGCTCTGTTAACCCCGCTGCTCCGTCCTGCAGCTGCTCCTTAACGGCCTTGGCCTTGCTCCTCGCCTTCCCCTTCCCGCACACTCCTGGCTGCCAGGTAATGTGCTGGCTTAGTGACACGCTGCTCGGCCGTCGCGTGCCCACGCTGCAGCGCCAGCCCCGCTCCGGCCTCACCTGGGGAAGGACCTGCTCGTCCCCTGGGCCTCTGAGTCACAGCCTGGGCTCCCCACCCACACAGCCACATCGAGCACGTCTCTTCAAGGACTACAAACGGCTGAATTCATCCCTCTGTCTGGAAGAAGCAGGCTGACACGTCACGGCTGGATGCGGAGGGCCACCCCAGCAGCGCACCAGCAAGGCGATGCCAGGCTGAGCTGTCCTGTCCCCCTGCGCCTCTGCTCCGTGCCACTTCCAGAACGCCTCGAGGGTGGCAGAGAGGCTGGGTGCCACAGGCTGGACACCCCGGGCTGGACACCCCAGGCTGCATGCCACGTGCTCGCTCCTCGGCAGGGCTTTTGCAGTCAGACCACAACACTCTGCCTGCCTGCAGCCCTGGTCCCGGGTCTCGCGCTGCGAGGAGGACCCAGCACTGCAGCCTCTGCTCGCCTCTGAAGCAGCGACTGCACCGCATCAGCCGAAGGTCAGCCCTCCCTGCCACGGCAAACACCCGCGGCTCTTACTGCTGCGGAAAGCTGCTGAGCAGCCAGCGCCGAGCATCGTGCAAGACATCGGAGATGGAGGCAGATGGGGTCATAAAAAAGCAAAATAGAGGAGAAATGAGCCTGGTAGGGAGCAGCCTCGAACTAAAGCAGGCTTTCTGGCTTACAGAAAGGGAGCAAAAGCTCGCAGAAACGGAGCAAACACCGAGCTCAGCTCTGACAGCCAAGGCGCTGGGCACTGCCTCCCACTGCTTCTCGCACCCCTGGCAGTCGCCCGCGGCGTGTGGGCTCCCGTGGTATTTTCCACCTCAATACAGTGGAAATGGTGGCTGCGGTGGCATCTCCGAGTCAAGGCAGGCAAACGGCACCAGCCCCAAGCTCTTCAGCTGCCCCAGGCCCAGGGCAGCTGTCCCCGAGCACCACCACTGCCGCCAGCTCCAGCAGTGCCAGAGGTCGCAGGAGCAGCCCCGGCCCCGCCAGCGAGGGCAACGCACGGGGACGTCCTGCAGCATCAGCCCCGCATCGGGGGCTTCTCGCCTTCCCCCAGGGCGAAGATGGAAGGAGCACGATGGTGGGAGCCGAAGCACGGCTGTCTCAGAGACCTGTTGGACAAAGCCCAGCAGGCACAAGGTGCTGAGCGTGGCACTCGCCACAGAAGAGTCACAAAGAAGGAAGATCCGCCCCGGCGAAGCGAATGAGTCCCACATCTCCCTTTTGTGCAATGAATTTAAAAGCCAGACGTATTCAGGGCTTTTGAGCAGGCTCCTTCGGGAGCCCAGAGACACAAAACCCAGACAGGCTCTGCTGCAAGCCAGGCAGGGGGAGGAAGATTTTTTCCAGCCCTGTTTTTCCAGCAGTGACAGCTTTGGTCTCCACCTTTCTGTGCGCGGGGGGACTGTGTTTGTTTCTGCTCTGAGCTTTGCAGGCAAAAGCACGATGCGGAGGTCTGGGTCCTGCCTGGCACATCCACCACAGCACTGCCTGGCACACTTTCAGCACCGGGGCTCCATTACTGGCAAGGGTGCGAGCGCTGCATTTCCAGCTTCCAGGGAGGAGCTGGCAACTCTGGCATGCAGAAAATCCAACTTGTGATCCTAAAACCCCATCGAATTTCACATTGAAGTTGCTCTGGGCAAAGGCGAGCAGAACAGGGCTGCAGGCAGGCACATTTCTGAGCACGGCTGCACTGAAAGGAGCCCTTCGGCTGCTGGAGAGCTCTGAGGCCATTCAGGGAAAACTGGGGTACCGAGGCTCTTTTGTCCCATCGCCTATCTAAAATAAATAATAAAAACCGCCCAGCAAGGGATATAACTGAAAAAATGGTATGTCTTTTAATGCTTGGCTGGTCACCTGGAGTATTAGATCTAATTAAAATCTCTGAACCATGGCGTTTTTGCCAAGGAGAACCTCGTGAGGTTAGGAAGCCTTCCTGGCTGGTAGGTGTGCCGCTCCCTTTTCAGTGTTTCTGTTGTTTAATGTCTCTACTATCAATAGCCCACTAACAAAAAGCTCATTTGAGGGTTTTGGAAATTCAGCACAGACTTGTACAAATTACACTGTCAAGCCCAGGGAGAGGCAGCCCGAACAAAATAAATACAATGAGACAGACCGCGGACTGCTATCACAGGAAATTCAACCTGTGCTAATCTGTTACCAGATAAGGGGCTGCTGGCATCAGCAATGAAATCTGCCGAAATGAAACGCTGAGGCCGGGACGGAGACGGAGCACAGCCTGTGACCAACACCCGCAGTTCCGTGGGGACGGCCGAGATCTGGGTGTCCACAGGGACCGGGGTCAACCAGCCCCAAACCTGGGCGAGGAGCAGCCTCCGGAACGGGGGGACCTGGCAGGAGAGCTGCGCTTGGGCTCCTGCAGCTCCCCACCAGAAGCCCCTGCATGGGCTATGCACAGCCCCAGTTTGTCCTTGGAGGAGGGAGGTTCACAGAACCCCCCAGTCATGGGGCTCCTCCTGAAATGGACGTGTCAGAACGTCCTCAGACGTTCCCTGAAATGGACATCTGAGGTCCTGTGGCTCCATCCATCCATCCATCCATCACTCCCTCATCCTCTTCCTGAAGGGCAGAAAACCAGGGCTGGTACAGACCCATCACCCAGCTCCCCCACACAGGAAACCGCCTGTGTCCTGGGGTGGGGTTGTGCTGGGGTTAATGGGCCTGCCACTGGTCTTAATGGGCCTGCCACTGGTCTTAATGGGCCCACCACTGGTCTTGACGGGCCCGCCACTGGTCTTAATGGGCCCGCCACCAGCGTTCACGTTGCCTGAGATGTGTTGAGCAGGGACAAAGAGCTTGGAGACCAGTAGGAACCTGCATCGCCTGCAGGTGCCCGTGCCATCATCTCTGAGCAGCTCCTGTGAAAGCTCTGTCCCTTGCAGGGTAGGCTCCTTGGGCAGGTGGCCCTGAGCTTCTTGACACGTGGCTCATCCATTCATCCATCCCAGATCACGCCACGACCTCTGGACTGCTCCAGCACGGCCACCAGACCCTCTTGGTAAGGATCCGGGACACCACACCCCATTCCCCAGGGCACAGGCTGGGGTCTCTTCTCCTCTTTGTGCTTTCACACCCAGCCCAGGCCAATTCTGCATCCACCACCAGGCAGCCCCGCCGCCTGCAGCCTCCGTGGTGCTGCCGCCCGGTGCAGTGACCTCTGCAGAGGGCTGAGCTGCCACCAGCACCGCTGCAGGTAGCACGGGTCACTTTGGCCACCAGACCATCTTTATGCTCCCTGCTGCTGCCTCCTTCCTGAGCTCCTGGAGCTGTTCCTTTGCCTTGCACAAACTGAATGCGCCATTCTATCAGCCCGGCACGTTTGTGCTCCCTGGCTGGAGGAGGGTGACCGTGCCCTTTGGCTGGGAGAGGAAAAACAAAAGCAGGGAAAGAAAGCAAAGAACCCCCCCTCCACCCGAGCCTGCCGGCTGCAGGAGGAAGCACTCCGTTTTCTGCCAGTTTATATTTCACGACGCTGGAGTTATAACTTCCCACAAGGGGCCAGAAATTATTACAGGCAAGGCCTGTTTGCCAAAACACCGCAAGCCTCCACAGCACGCAGAGAGGGGGAGAAAAGGCAATAACAGCGAGCTGCGACCAGCTCCGGCCCCGGGCACAGCAGGGAGGCTGGGGCAGCGCCCCGGGGCCGAGCACCAGAGGAGCCCTGGCAGGGACCTGGCCTCGGCCAGCAGCCATGGGGGCGGGCTGTTTGCCCCGACCTGCCTTTTTTGTTCTCCTAGAGCATTTTGTGGAAGCAGCGGGGCAGTAGGACGGGGATGAGCGGCCGGAGGAGCCACCAGTGAACATCGAGGTGCAGCTGGCAGCAGGCTTTGGGGCTGGGGTTGTTGCTCCTGCACATCCAGCGCAGACTTCTCCTTTGCTGTCTTCACTTCAGATGGAAACAAACAGCTCCTGTGGTGCTGAAGAACAGATTTACCGGCCCCATCTGTAAAGGAATACCCTCCCACTGCCACCTTGCCCAGCCTTGACCCAGAGCGCCCGTGCACAGACCTGGAGGAGGCTTCTCCAAGTTCTCCCAGCGCACACATTCGCAGGGTGTGGGAAGACTGAGAAGCAGCAGCACAGCCCCGAGGCAACAGCGGCTCTCCGGTTAGACGGGAGCTTGCAATACAGCAGCAAAATTAGATTTAATTTTGTTTAAAAAAAAAGAAAAGCCAAGCGGTGTTGGAGGGGCTTGGGGACTCAGAAGCACAGAGCAGGGCGGGCAGGCAAACGCCCTCATCTCTACTGCTCCGGCAAGGACACCCACAGAATATTTATTTCTCGGGCTGCTTATTGCCAAAGTGATGCACAAACCGCACAGAGCAGAATGGAGGCCCTAAAACAGGGCTGTCTCCTTGCTCTGAGCCTCCTGCCGGAGCCAGACCACAAAGAGGTGTGTGTGGGGGGGGTGCTCCTGCCCTGCCTCCCTGCCGAGACGCGTGGGGTGCTGAGCGGGGTGCCAGGATGCGTGCCCTGAGCTCAGGCTTTGATGAAAGCGCGGTGTGGTGGTGAAGAGGCATGATAATCACCGGGCTAGACAGCACTTAATGGGTCTCTTGTCTCTTCAGAACCAGCAGTCTGTGATACCGCGTGGGAAATCAAAGCCAAGGATCAAAGCCTGCGAAGCAGCCTAAAAAATTTAGTACCATCTATTTAGCCTGTGCTACGAGCGAAGGATCAGAAGCAGGCAGGGAAGCAGTGCAGCTTCGCTTGTCCTCCCCGGCATTTGCTCTGCTAACGAAGCACACGACAGCGCCCCGGCCCTCTGCAAAGGAGAGCGACGTGGTTTGGGGCTGCGGCCGCTCCAGGGGGGCTGAAACACGGCCCTGAGCCTCGCGGGGCTCTGGTGCCTCTCAAACCTGGCTGGGAATTGGAAAGGGGCTTGAAAAGGTCATTGCTGAGAGCACTGGAGACTGAAAGCGACACGGGCAGGGTCCCACGTGAAAAGGCCAACAACTGTTTTCCGAGAGGCCTCCGCGTTTGGAGGCTTTCTGAGGGCTCCTGTGTGAATGATAACGTTACAACTACCTGGCCACACGGACGGACAACACTGACCGCTACAGCAGCAGTGTCCACAGGTCTGTCTGGGAGTCAGTAATCCCAGCCTCGACTGCAGCCGTAGGTCTGTGACTGAGTAAGAACCGAACCGCGGTGCTGGGTGACGAGCTGCCTGCTAATCCCTCTGCAGCCAGATTTCGGGTTGTAGCTTTAAGGGAAAAAAGCACTGAAATGGTCTAGGTGAGAGGTGGCACGTGCCGGGCGCGCACTCTGCCATTGCGTTCCAAGCACTGGCCACAGCGTGAAATATTCCCCTCGGAAACGACCGCACCGCAGTCAACGAGCTCAGCCCCAAATGAAGTCCCGTGCTGCCAGGTGTCCCCAGGCGGTGGGAAGGACCCGGCCGAGTGCTCCCGAAGCCTTTCCACAACACTGCCCAGCTCTGCTCCTCACCTGCCGCACGTGGCAGCTCCAGCACGGCTCCGGGCCCGCAGCTCCCCCGGTACGTACAGGCTGGCCACGTCCCTTTCTGAGCGGTGTTGGTAAGAAGAGACAGCTCAGCGCAGGGAATCGTGCAGCCCCCAGACTGGGGAACCCCACCCCGGCCCCGCCGTGGGATGCCGCCCCAGCCTCCTGCTCCTGCCACGACGCCAAGCACGCGGCGCTGAAGCGCAGAGGCGTGAATCCCTTACAGAAACACACGTTCAGCACGGAGCCGTTCCACTATTGCAGAGCCTCCCGCTATGGAGAAGGAGGTGGGGACGTCTGCAGGCGCGGCGGGAGGGTGCTCGGGCAGCCCCAGCCCCGGGCAGGCCGCCTGCCCCTTGGGAGCGAAGAGGAGGCGGCGGGGAGCAGGCGCACCCCGAGGCCCGCGGGCGGTACAGGTGTCCCAGAAAGGCTGTTCTCCGAGCGCCGGCCCAAAGCCGAGCTTAGCACAAAGGCCTTCAGAGGTATAACTTAAGGAGATTAAAAACCACCCGGCAAAATGGAGCCCTAAGTAGTTGCGCCGATCAAAACAGAGCGGAGAAGAAAAGTGGGGGCGAGGGGGGAAAACCTGACAAAAGGAAAACCAGGTTTCAGTAGGCAACACAATACAACAATTTCGTATGAAAGATGTGAAGCATAAAAGAGATGTTAGATGTTCAAAAGCGCAGAATATAGGAGAGACATAAAAAAAAACCCTGAGAAGATGAAAATCTCCACTTCAATGCAATGCTGCCTTCTCACTTTCTACCAAGCCAGGCGCTCATCGCGGTAGCGGGGGAGCAGCAGCGTCCCTGCAAGAGCAACGTGTCTCAACGTGACATAATGGATTACATAGATGCAAGCGTGGTTTTTAATGAGCAATTAGGTTATTGAGTATTTGTTGCTAAGAGGAGAAAAGAACTGCAGAGAATAAGTTGGAGCTGAGTACGTGATTGTGTGATTTTGATGGGCTAATGTGATACTTAAACCGAGGGAGCATGATTCATGCCATAAATGCAGAAATAGCTCGGAAGAGCGCCTGGAAAAAGGTGGGGAACCTTGGCTTGCTCCCTGTGTCCCAGATAACAAGCTGAACCACCTCGTGGTGGTGTGAGCCCTGCGATGTCCCAGCTCAAGGCAGGCTGGCTACGAGGTCCTGCTGCGGACAAGAGCACCGTGCCCGGACTGAGTGACGTGGAGTTGAACCAGAGTGAGCTCTGCTCTGATTTGAGCTGGAACATGGCACTTACCCAACGTGAGGCCCTTTGCAGAGAACTGAGGAATGAGTCCCAGCTCCATCACGAAGCAGAGCTGCTTTACGTGGTGCTGCCAGGGTCAAGAGCCTCCAAGAGCCCCGCGTGCCCGCTGCTGGCCTCGGCGAGGAGCCCGGAGCGGGCGAAGGCAGGCAGGCCGGTATTTTGGAACAGGGAACAATTAGACAAGCTGCAGTGCCATAATGTAGCGTAACAGATGGATAATTAGATTTACACAAAGAGCTGTAAAAGTAATTAAATAAAGAGATGGCCTGGTGAATCTGAACGCCCCTGGGACGCAGCGCCCCAGGTGTGGGGAGCCAGAGCCCAGCACCCGCTGGGGTCACCGTGAAGCGAGGAATCACCCAAAGCACAACAGCTTCAGAGAGGGGCCAGGAGAAGGGAGAAACCACGCCTGTGGCAAAGGAGAGCTGCAGCGAAGCAGTAAAACCCCTCTTGCTCCTCACCTCGCCATGCAGTAGTCTAGAAAAGCGAATACCGGGTGTGGACAATAAAATCTTAGGTGCCGTAATAAAACCAGCCGCGGCAGGTTGTTCTGCTAAACGCTCACAAACAACAGCACGATGGGCTGTGTTATATCTGCAGATATAAAACAAAAAACCAGGCTGGAGATCTCACACGGCAGCAAACCAAGAGTTGGCAGGAAAGCCAACATCTTGGCACGGGTGAGGCTCCTGAGGACACCCCAGAGCACCTTCACCCGACCCTCTCCGGGCTGATGGGCTTCGCAGGGTGTTGCTCACCTCCAGCTCCCACTGACGCCAGGGCAGACGGAGCCGTCAAGAGCCTCAAAGGCGAGCTCAGCTGCCCTGAGTTTAATCAAAGCCCCACCGCCGCTGCTGTGATGAAAAGCTTTTGGATTCTCGGGGGCTATCAACCTCATCCTGTCAGCCCAGAGCAGGAAGGGAGATGGAACAGCTCCGCGAACGTCAGCACAGCTTCCCTGCCCTGGTGATGGTGAAGGACGGGCCCGGGCAGCCCGCTCCGGAGCGTGCCGTGGTTTCAGGGTGCACGAGGGGCCTCGTGTTCCCTCCACAACGAGCAAGGAAACACCATTTGCTCCCTTCCAGCATGACGTGCGAAATTACCGATCCTTCCCGGTGGGTGCGAGCAAGGGCTCCACAGTGCATGGAGAAGGACAGCACAGAAACTCCCCTCGGTGCTCAATCATCCAAAGTGATGCTTTATTTTGAGGCGTAAATCAACCTTAAGGCTCCGTGTGCCGTGCTTACAAAACAATACGCATTCCTGAAAGCCTGTTATTTTACCGTAGGTCAAATACATCTCGTTGCCTGAGGATGGGTTTTGTTTCATCAGAGGCTGCACTAATAAAGAGCGAGTGTCTTTCTATGAGGGCAAAACTCATTTATTTCCACGTAATTTTAGCCATAGCCGGCAACAAATGTCTTGATTTCTTTTCAAAACCACAACGCAGCAAGGAACGAGAACAATATCGCAGGATTAATACCATGTCCTTGGGTTCATCCAGTGCTTTCCATCAGAGACGCTTCAGAGCCCTCCCTGATTTATAGACGGGGAAGCCCAAGCGCTACCAGGAGCGCCAGCAGCAGCCCCGGGACGCGCTGGGAACGCCGGCTCCTGCGCTGAGGCCGCTGTTAACCCGCACTGCCGCCCCGCTCTCTTCCTTCTTCGCGCTCCTTTTGGTCACTGCATAGCTCTGGTGTGACAAACAGGCGATGTCCCCGCTGCAAGCCACTGCCCAGGGCACCGGCCGTCTGCTCAGCTCGGGTTCCCGGTGCTGCTGCCCCAGGTCCCGGCTCCCAGGCCATGCAGTGCTGCTGGGGCAGCTCCCTGCACGCCTCCAGCCTCCACATCTCAGCCGGCCTGGGGCGGCGGCGGAGGCAGGAGCACCCAGCAGGTTCCTCCGAGCTCCGTGCTGCTGCTGGAGGCCCCCTGAGCAAGGCCTTCTGAAACAGCACCTCGCAGTCAGGCAGCCTCGCAGCCCTGCCAGATCTGCCAGCTCGCACTGCATGCCTTGAATTGTGCTCTAAATTACTCCAACAGTTACACAGGGCCTATTGCCATGCCTTGGGGAACACGAAACGCTGTACAAACCTGTCCGAAAGCCCCACGAGAAGAAAGCCCCCGTGCTGCCCGCTGGGCTCCGAGCACGTGGGCTTGTACCCTCGAGCGGCAGCGAGCACCTGGAAGGTGGCTTGAGGCTAAGACCTCTGGTTGTCACTCTATTTATTTGTTTGCTTGCTCATTTGAGCTGATTTTTCTTTAAGACAAGTGTTAATAATTAAAGAAAAAAAGCATTTGCCTGGCTCGTCCCCGCTGGGACCGCCGAAGGAGCGCACAGGCTCTCTGCAGCTCCTGCGGGAGACGTGAGCAAAGTGTGAGAACAGGCACTTCGCTTCCCTCCCTCCACAGCATCTCCGAGCTGCACTGTCCTATTTTAACCCTGCCATCTGTTTCTCAGCTCTCTGCATTTCTCTCATAACCGCCGAAGATACACTGCATCAAGCAAAGCTTTCCATCAGCCACCACCCTTTCTGCCCCAGAGCACCTGCCGGTGCCGCACGGAGGGCACACCACCGCCGGCTCCCGATCGGCCATCGGCTGATCACTTCCACGCCCGGCTTCCACCTCTCCCACTCGCTCTGAATGCGAGGGGAGATGCGGGATCACAAGAAGAATCACGCCCATTACGATTGTCATGTTTTCAACTTTGGCTGTTCCCAGTCCCACCGGGTTTCACAGAGTGCTATTAGAATCATTTTAAACTAGAAAACGAGATTTGTTTCACTGAGTCATAATTCAGAACCGAGACTCTGCTCCATTTACAAAAGCAAATCACCATCTCGCAAATGCCAAGCACAGAGAATTGCAGCTCCAAAAGAGAAGCCTGGGGAACACTTCCAGCAGGGAAAAAGGAGATAAAACTGAAAAGCTGCATTTGCAAACTCTGCAAACCTGTATTATCGTTATTATTTTTTCTAATAAACACCAAGTGTGACCCGTGGAATAACAACTCCTGGATAAATCCAACGAGCCAGCTCTGGATCAGGGGACTTCCAGGCGTTAACAGAGGGAGAGCGACAGCAGGGTTTTCCGTCCCAGGAGCAGCTCTGCGATGCTGCAGGGCAAGACCATGGGCTCTTCAAGCCAGTTCCTGGGTGGGAAGCCCTCGAGGAAAATTTGGGAGTGACAGAAAGCACCAGTAATTCTTTCTGCTTTCTGATTCATCCCTGCTCAAACACCCACATACCATGGCAGAGGAGGCTGGAACTGCTACATTTAGGATGACATTTAAAATCAAGGTTGTGCTGCTGATGGTCATTAAAAATCCAACAGCATTTTTCAGAAACAAGTGGGTACTCGCGTCGGTGTCCCTGCCAAATATCAGCACAGCAGTAATTTTTCTTGTAGCTTCCGTTGAAAGATAAAGGAAAATTGCACCCACCTATAATTACTGTTATTATTGTTGTTGTTGTTTTTCAAACATTTACTATGTACCTTTCTATTTTCCAAATATAAAATAAGACAGAGACATTCCCCCAAACCTTTCTAAGTGTTAGGTACATCTCACTTAACATCAGACACCTAAAATTAAGATATCTGGCTTCACTGAGCTGCCTGGGCTCCCTCGGTAGCGTGTTCCAATCTGCAGTCTGTACATCCCCAGAGAACCAAACTGCTCCTGGATTTCCAAGGAGCCTGCCCAGGCTAACCCAGAAAGGTTTACAGTCAAAAGCTTTGGGTTGGCTCCACAGGGCTCTGTGTCTACTTTTTATTTTTTTTTAAGTTTCTGAGGAATTTGGTCACCAGCAGCGAGCAGAAAAAAATGACCTACCCTGTGGGAGCTGGGGCTGTCTCGGACTCCTGCCTCACAACGATGCTTTGTCTTTTGGAGGCGTCTCTCGCCTGGTTGGAGATGGAGCCTGGACACTTGGCTCAGGTGGATACACGTGGGAAGACTGAAGCTCGGTGGCGTGGAGCCCATCTTCAGAGAAAGGGCACTAGAAATAACTAGGAATGCCTGAATCAAGCTGTCAAGGAGTTACACTGACCAAGCCAGCTAACAAAATACGTTAATAAAGCAATGAATGAACATCCGTGTATAGAAAGCAAAGAAACACGGCTAAACTGAAAGGGCAGGAGCAAGGAGGTGAGGCACCTTCAGAAGGGAACATTTTGCATAAAAGATGCAGTGGAACATGGCACTTATGCAAGAAGAGGGGAATTTCAGCAGTGTGTCCTACAGCAGTGGGATGGAGAGAACAGACGCCTCGACACGGAAAGCCAACACGCCAATTAAGTTTTCATGACCTTAATGGCATAGACCAAAAACCCTCCTCTGCCACGGTGGAGGAGGGAGCCGACAGATGGACTTAGCCTGGGAATGAAATGGGTAGGAAAAGCCAGGAAGATCTTCAGATGAGCACTGTCCATGTGTTGGAGAGCAGCTGTGGGTACCAGAGGTACGTTCACCGGGACAGGAGCTAAGGGCCTGATCAGTGGGGCAGAAGAAACCTCGGAGGGCTGAGAGCCGCCGTGGAAGATGTGAAGCCTGGATTCAGAAACAGCTTGAACGTGAAGGAGGAAGCGGGGTTCAATTTATTCAACACTCTGGAACTGTGGAAAGACATACGCTACCCAAATGCTAGCTGCGATGATCACTTCCCACTGTCAGACGTTGTTAGGAGAGGACGGGAAGGTGACACAACCAGGAGTTCACACATGTGCTGCGAAGGCGCAGAAGGAGGAACACTTGCCAGGATTGCCGGGACGGTAATACTCCAGTTGATCACAGCCTAGTAAACAAACCTGGGTCTGCATTCCCATCTGTCCTGAGAGCATCACAGGTCACAGGAGGAGAGAGGGCAGCGATTGTCCCACGGAGCCGTCACGGACACAGCACACACCGCCGGGTGGTCTCTGCCTGGTGCTGGGAGCCATGGGATGCTGTGCCGACCTGCAGAGGCTGCGGATGCTCAGGGGAACCACTTCAGAAACCAACGGCCCTTAACTGATGCTTCCTGCCTGGGCGGACATCCGTCAGGCCGCGCAGGAGCACCACGGGTGTCCCCGTGCCAGCATCCCTCGGCCCAGCACGCGGCAGTCTCGCTGATCTCAGGCCCTTCACGCAGGGGAGGCTGCCACAGCCTCCAGCTGAGCACACAACCCCTGCGAGATGCGGAGCCGCCTGTTCCGCACTAATGACTAACGACACGAGTGCATCATCCCCCCTTGGCCATCCCCTGAAGTGTGAAAATCTGGCCTCCTTCCTGAGCGGAGCTGCTGCTGCTTCCCGCAGACAATATCCGTTAGCGACTCGTGACAAAGAGATCAGGATCCGCACACCTCCTGCCTTCCTCTGCCCTTCCTTTCCCCCCCCAGCAACAAGGGCACCAGCTGGAAACCAGCCCCGGGAGGATGTGTGCGGCCCTTTCCCCTCCCTTGCCGTGCTGGCTGGCTTTCTGCCTTGCCCCAGAGCTGGCGGCACCAAGCGGTGCCAGCAGCGCGGGGTGAGGCGTCCCACCAAGTCAGCACACCGACCTGCCTCCTTCCTGCTCCTCTTCTGCCCGCCGTACAGAACCTAGGGAAAAACTATCTCAATTTGATCTCAGTTGATCGATGTGAAATTCAGCAGTGGGTCTCATCTGTTCTTCACCCCCAGGAGGGATCGCTTGGCAGTAGGGGTAGGAGACAAACCAATTATCACGTTGGGAAATACAACTTTGCTTTTTGTTCACGTCCATCTCGCAAAACTACCGTGCAGCTCAAATTCTCTCCCTTTTGTGTGCTTTCTCTGTAAATTCCCCAAATCCGGCACAAATCTTCCAGCGTGTTTGCCCTGGGATACATCTGGGCAAGCTCCCGGTCCTCAGAAGCGGATCCACGTTTATGTCCTTCACGCCGCGCTGTGACAGCACACGTCGCGTAATGCCTTCGACAATCTGGGCCCCCTTATTTACGGCAACGGACCTCGGTGTTCCACCGCGCAGATCTGGGGCCGTACAGCTGAAAGGGGACACATCACTCGTTCTTGAAATGTAGGCCACAAAGCCACTTCACTTCTGCTTTTGCTTGTAAATCAGGGGCTTACATATGTAATTGGCCTAAACCGTAAGAGCAAACAACAGCAGTGGTAGCACAGTGCCAGCAATTATTCATGCCTATAATAAACGCCTGTAAAATTGAAAGCCAGCCTTTAAAAATCTGGCTCCTAACTGCGCACATGAAAAAGACAAAAAACTCATTTGCAGGGCTTGGCCAGTGGAGTTTTTGATGTGGGGGGAGAGGCTGAGAGGGTTAGGGTTATTTTTTTTTTTCCTTTTTAATTCTTTAAAAACATCGCTCACGCCTACGTTTAGGTCAGGGATGATTTTGGCTGCATTTCAGAGTTTTGGAGTAAACCCAGTGATGTGCACGGAGGACAAATCTGCCCTGCCTATTAACAGAGGAGATCTTTGGGAGGGAGCACAGCTGATCCCCGTCCCTCGGCAGGCAGGAAGCGGAGAGCATCCGTCACAGACCGCCTTTATCCCCGCCGCCGTGCTGAGCCAGCAGCGAGCCTGCCGATGAGATGTCACCAGCTGGAGGTGACTTACAGCCCCTGCAGCCCCCGGCCCCCCGCTCCCGGGCACGCAGCACGAGAGCAGCCACGCCGACCCGGTGTCCTGGGCAGCTCCCACCCGACAGTGACGGCATCCTCGCTGATAAATCACCAGGGATGGAAGGTCTTAGCAGATCGTTCTTTCTGCTACCCGTATTTCTCACCCACGAGACCGCAGCAGCCCCTGTAAAACTTTGGCAGCGTGTTGCTCAGAAGCGATGCGGTCTGTCCTGCTGGCTAAGGGAACAGGCGTCTCCCACGGGTGGTCCTCACAAGCCCAGGGGACAACACCGCGCTGCGATTCTGCCACCTCCAGACCCTGAATTTCTTCAGCGATCAGCAAGGCTGGGAGGTGGCAGCACCGCGAACAAATGGAGAGAGGATGGGGAGACTGCCAGGGAGCGGAGCCGCAGCCCGGAGCGCTGGCAGGCCCCGCACGCAGGGAACGGGCACCCCAAAGGCAATGCGTTGTGTTCTCCTCGGTCACCTGCCTTCACATCCTACACATGGCCTTCCACGCACATCCCTCGGGGGCCAGGGGATGGCCAGGGGCCCCAGGGCTGGGGGGTCCCGCAGCTTTGCCGGCCCCGCGCTCCTCCAGCACCCATCAGGCAGAGGCAGATCACAACACCGCAGGGGCAGGGACGTTTGACTCGTGTTGGGCCTCCCAGGTCTGAGGAACCGAAGGACCTCCCTAAACACGGAGCACGTTTCACATCTCCCTTGGCAGCTCTGATTCTCCCGGCTCTAAGCGGTGCCTGAGCATGAATGGGGAGAGCCCTGCAAGGACTGCTGCCCCCCTCTCCGCCACGCAGAGCTTCCCCTTCAGAAACGTTCTGTAACTACCAAGTTTCAGGAGCTTCTGAAGGGAACCACATTCACCATAGCTCAGAAGGGACCTTTTGGCCTAATCCCCGCTAGAAAAGCTGCCACAACGATCCTCCCATCTCACAATTAGCAGTGACAGAGACTTGGCGATGCCGGGCGATGCGGTGCTGCTATGACAACAGGACCCGGAGACTTGTGACGGGTCTCATCGAGGGATAACGAGCAATCACAGCTCCTGGAGAAGACAGATATCAATGAGGGCTGGTGATCCTGTGACGCTTCCCCGGCTCGGGCTGGGTTTTTGGTGAGCCTGCAAAGGTTGGCTCGCGTTGTTAGGGCACAGGCACCGCCAGTACAACTTCTGAGGACGGGCAGATTCCTGGGGAGTACGGATGAATATTCATGAAGGAACTCAGTTTGGGAGAGGAAATGAATCAAGTGTGACAAATGCTGCCTATTAGGAAAAGAGGGCGGTGCCTATTTTTAGTGGAGTTAAGCAAACATCAAGGCTCACTCTCTAAGAACTCCAAATAATGCCACTCGCCGGCTCTGCCTCCCCATCACCGGGGAAGAATTTAGCAGCATGTTGCCACAGCCAAAACCTGCTCGCCTGAACAGAAGTGTTCTGATTTAGCCCCCGTATGTGTTTCATAAAAATAAAAGTTTTAATCTCTAATCTGCATAGGAAGATGTGACAGCTTCCACCCGGATTTTTCCCCCCTCTCCAGCATCAGAAGGCTCAGAGGAACCTTTTTAAGACGGAAGAAAACGCTGCATTCAAATCTCCGAAAAGAGCACTCACGCGGAGCTGTAATCACTTCAGATGCACAGAATTATCAGGAGGAGAAAATTCATCTCACTTAGAATCAAGACCCAATTTGAGGCAGAAAGGAAGAGGCTTGGTTTGCCGCCGTGCCAAGCACTCAGACTTTTCACTGAAGTCAAAGAAGCTCCAGCTGCTCAGAGCCATTGAAAATCATGCCCAGAATCTCTAGTGAAACTTGCTCGTAGAGATGACAGCAAGCTGATAAGGATGTTGACTATTCCAAATAAGCACACATTATTTTATATTTTTAGAGGTACTTAGCCCGGCTATTATTATTATTAAGCAGAGGTGGAGTATTTACTGCCTCCTTCTCGGAAATCTGTAAAAATGCTGCCTTTCAGCAGGCTCTTTTCTTCTGGTTAATATTGAAGAGTTTCCTCTTACTTTTCAGATTTAGAGAATGTCCAATTAAGTAAGACAACAGAAAGAGAGTACTCCTGATAAAAATAACATGCTCCCCACGAAGCTGTTTGAAACGCCTCGATCTCATAACCTATGCTCCCGACCTGAGATTAAGATCAGGGCATTGGGAGAGGTCTTTACGCTGTTGTCCTAAGAGCGAGCACTCAGCAGATGCCGTGGGCCAGGGGACGGCACAATCCAGGGAGGAAGGACCCTGAGAGAAAAGCCCCTGCAGGCATGGTCCTGCTGCCATTAGCTCGGCTCGTTCCTTGGCTCCTCCACCTGCAACACCATGTGGCTTTTGTCACATCCTTTGCAGAGCTTCAGCTGTGGTCTTACCGATGGCTTCGTCTAACAGAGAAGCTCTGCCATGAGACTAGTAGGCATTTATTACTGCTATCTGCCTGCGGCACTCCGTTGGGTGCTCCGCTGGGGCTGCGTGGGACTGCTCCATGCCCGCCACCACACGCAGAGACAGACCCCACTGCAGCCACCTCCGGAACCCTCCGCCCTGCTCACCCCTTCCCTGCAGGGAACTCCAGGAGACAAGTGTTTCAGAAGAAATGAAGTACCTTACTCAGCTGAGTCCTCGGGAAACTCACAGAGGTGGCCCAGCTGACCAACGTCCTTTCCTTACCCTCATGTCTAGCAGCATGGGGAGGACCTGCTGGCAGCTGGGTAATGCCAGATCTGCCCAGAACGAAATCATTTCATAGAATCATAGAATATCCCGAGCTGGAAGGGACCCGTAAGGATCATCAAGTCCAACTCCTGGCACCACACAGGTCTACCCAAAATTTCAGACCATGAGACCATTTGCTGCAGCCCAATTTAAAGCCTGGAGCCTGGGGCCAGACGGGCTTTTAAGAGAAGGGTCATCTGCACGCCAGGGAACCAGGAACAAGATGGAAATCAACAGCAGACAGATGCAGTCTTTCTTCCAGAGCAGCTGGACACTGGAGCCTGCTCGCCACGCGCAGGCAGTGTGAACCCCGTCTGTGGCTTTGGGATCAGAGGTGCCTCCTCCCGAGGTTCCCAAATGGCCTCTCCCGATTTATTCCCCTGGCTTTCAGGTGACGAGCTCCCCTTTCATTTGGAGGGCAACGTGCCCACCGCTAACGAAGCACGGCTCGTTACCGGCTGCATGGGGCAGCCCACGTCCCCAGGGTGCTGCTCACAGCCGGGTCCCCACCAGGCCAGCACGCAGTGCTCACCACGTGCCGTCCCCTGGGCACGTCCCGGGGTCATTTGTTAGTGAAGTTGGGTCCCTCGTCCTTCAGAAAACCCAGCTCCGTCCCTCGCTGCGGCCGGCCCTCAGCAACTGTTGCCATGGTTATTGCATTTGAGTGCTTTTCATCAGGAAGATGCTGCAACAGCTGAATTGTCTCTAGCACGAGTTATTTAGGAATAACTAGTTAGTGAGCAGGAATAATGGGTTTAAACTGCCCACAGAAGCCAGCGATCGCAATTATTTTTGCTTTGATCCTGCCTTCGTTCTGGTCTCTGCCAGGTTCAGGTTTAAAGTGTGGGCTAGAGATAAGCAGCAAAGGATGAACGCTTCCTGAAGGGAAACACACTCATCTCTGCGAGGAGATTAAAAGTTGCTCTTTATAGAAAGCCTCTGCTTTTCAATCAGTCATAAATAGGTTATAACAAGGCACAGCAATAAACCAGGAAACACATATCCCCACCTGTCGGGTTCAGGTGGAGAAACGAGACGTACTTTCCAGCTCCATCATGTTAATTGGTAATCAAGACGTGATGGGCAGAGCCCCAGATCCGTCCCCCAGGCACGGGGAGCGACTGGCGTGCCGGCACCCTCCTGCAAGGCGCGGGCTGCTCCAGGCCACGTGCTCCTCGCCAGGCACAAAGCTGGTGGTGGGCACGAGCCCACGGCTCTGCTGGGGTGCTGGCACCTCGCGTCGAGCCGTGCTTCAGACCCACTTTCAAGATCACAAAGTGAGCGAACAAAGCCTGCTCCAGAAAGCCAAGTCCGTTTTGTTTTGCTCTCATTTAAAGCTCTGCAAAGTGACGGGGTAACAATGGAGCTGGTTTCCCCCCGCAGATCGGGTCCCACAGCGCAGTCCGTCAGGCATTTAATGACATGAATGCCTTGTGCTGCTCTGTGCCTGCCCTGGTACAGCTTTTGGGTAGGGAGGCGCGTCCCACGGGGCCTGCAGAACAGCGCAGCTACAGCAGAGGCACCGGGAGCCTGCTGCAGCCAGCACCCACCGGCACCAGGGCCCCCAGGCCCCATCCCCTTACAGCAGTGGGCACGGCAGGGTGAGGATGCTGCCCGGGGTGCCGGACCCTGCACACGGAGCAATCCAGCCTCAGCTTCATTCACACGCACGAGCCTGAGGGCAAGAGAAACGCAGTAGATGTCAGCCAAGCACGACTCACTGGAGCCAACGCAGCGGCCGTGCCGCGGAGCCTCTCCGCAGAGCAGCAGCACTGGGCTCAGAAGGGTGCCTACCCACTGGCAACTGGTAGGAACGCCTGAGCTGGCTCCAGCACCGCAGCCAGAGCCACCAGGCTGTGCCACCAGCTCCCGCGGGCTCGGCTTCACCTGGTTGTGTTAACAAGCCGCACGCCGCCGGCAGAGCTGCAGCCCACCGGGCAGCTCTGCCCACAGCACGCCACGGCCCTGCTCGGCGACCACCCACGGGCAATGAGCTCTTGTCTTGCAAACAGGCCACACCTTCATCGCGGCACCGGGCTAAAACAAATAACCGCATTTAGGTGACGTGATGCCCGAAGAGAGCTCGATTCAGCCTTTTCTGAGGTACCAAAAGAGACAGAAAAAGACTTCACTTATTCTAGCTAAAGTAGCTGGATTTAAAGAAATTAAATTTGTCAGCTCATTAGCGTGTAACATAAAAATGAAAAATGCATTTCTAATTCCTGATCCACTAATCCACAATCCGCTGATCTGCAATCCCCAGAGCCCCCAAAGAAAGAAAAGAAAATCCACAGCAGCCTCACACTGTTTCTCTAAGACTTCCTGGGCACGTCCTGCAGAGAAAGCTCGCACCGCAGACCCTTCCTCCCTGTACAGAATCCACTACGGCGTATTTCCTGCTGTGCTGGGGGGTATCATGAATAACAAAAAACAAATTGCGCTTGTCAGAATAAATGAACAATGGATGTTCTCTGAGGTGCCAGGCTAGATGCTTCACGTGCTTGCTCAACTCCCTATCGATCTGCAATATCAGCTCATTTGCAGCAGCCCTCCCTCTCCCCAGGACAATCAGCGAGGTCCTGTATTTGCGTTCTTAACTCAGAATCGCTGCTGCTGCGCGGCAGGAAAGGTGGCTGGCCCACGCGAAAGGCTCCCCTGGCTGGCCTGAAGGGACGTGTCCCTCTGCACCTTCTTCCCAGCTGATGCGCCTCCGTGGAAGCTGCTCCTCTTCCACTTCAGCCCCTTGCTCACTTTGCATACACCAAACCCTGACTGCTACGGGCAATATCAACTTTCTACACCAAATCCTTCTTTGTGTTATTTTAAAACCCTCTGCTTCATTCAACTAGCCAGGCTAGAGGCATCCAAAATCCTCTCTTCAGCAAGCACACCCCACGGCAGCACAAGCCATGGCTCTGCACAGGGGGAGATGCGCGGCCAGCTCCGAGCCGTGGGCTGGGAAATCGGGCTGCCTGCCGGGGGGGCACCGCTGCACGTAGCCGCCCCCCTCGTGCCCTCTCCAGACACACTGACACAACTCCGTGTGCTGACCTGCTCTGGCCTTTGCAAAGCAACTCTGCCTTCACTCCCTGCTGCTCCCCAATGCTGAAGCTGCTGAGAACTTGTTGATCATGCACACGTGGCTGTGGTTGGAGCTTTTTGGCTGGTTTGCGTGGGGAGGGCTGGCTTCCAAGGCACGAGGCAGAGACCTCCTCTCTGCAACATCCTGTCTGTCTCCTTTCCAGCAGCAAGGTGAGAAAAGCTTTAAAAGTGCGTGGCTACAGACTCCAGAAATATCCACTAATGCCCAAACCCACGCAGATAATGCCACCCTGTACACCTCCGCTGCTCCCTTTCGAGGGGCAGAGGCACCCTTCTACATTCCAAGAGCAAACACGCACGAACCACGCGCTGCCTCTGCACCTCCACGCTCCCAAACTCCTTGGAACATCCCTCAAAGCCTTCCCCCCCCCCCCAGCTCTGCTCTCCATCGCAGCAGTCGCACAAGAGCCATCAATGACTGCACAGCTGTGGGAAGCTCGAGACCAGAAATAGCAGCTCGTTACCGAAGCGCGTCATCGCGTGCCAGGGACCCCGATGAGCCCTTCGGCTCCTCTTCCCATCGCTGGCACAGCTCTACCAGCTCCTCGCGCCCTCCTGCAGGAATAACACGCACCAGCACCCGTCCCAGGACCCGTGCTGCGACCCGCAGGGGACAACCCGGGACCGAGCCCACCAAGTGACATCTGCATTTGTCACACCGAGCTCCTCACGCCACCTGAACCCGTCTTGGGATGCTGCCCGGGTGGGACCAAGCCCTGGCTCCACGCAACTCTTGAAGGGTTTGGTTAAACCTAGCGCCGACTCCAGTTTGGGTTCCATCTGTCTTTATTCCTCCAGGGACTAATAAAGCAGCACCGTGTGCTTTCACACACTAGCTGAACCAAAATTAAGACAGATTTCAATACAAAGTGCCTGAGAAGAAAAAGCATTTTTTAGTAAGAAAATTTCAGGGTCGTTACTGTTCTCAGCTGGGAGAAAGATTTTGTTAAATAAGATCAGCGGGGTATTAATTTGGAGAACAACACAGGTGAAATCCTGCTTGGTGCAAGACACAAACACACCAAAATCACATTTATGGGCTCCTAGGACAGGAGCATGTATGGAGATGTGCTCCTGTCCCCATCCAAAGGGAGGTGGGGAGCTCGCAGCAGCCGATGAGAAGCGCCCACGCGTGCAGCAGCCGACCAAACGCCTTCCTGCAGCCAGCACCCTGCTGCACCAGGCATGGACCAGAATCCAGAAACCCTTTTAAACTCTGTTACGTTGACAGGAATAGATAAAAAAAAAAACAACCAAGAACCCTTGCGTTTCATCACATGCGGCATTTTTTAGCTGCTTAAGGCTAGGGGAACCTCTGCGTTTTACCGTACCGTTACCACCCCAGGATTTTTGCTCCTAGCTCCAAAAACCCAGCCACAGGCGTGCTTCAACCAGGCAGACCTGCAGGTCCACTTTAATAAGGCAATTCCTATGTTGATCTAGTGGTTTATACAAAGCAACAGCCCTCATTACTGATCTCAGCAGATGGAGCCAAGGACTAACAGCCTGTCCCTCAAATGGCCGCGGTGGAGCCGTGCCCGTCGCCGCCCGGCCGCCAGCCAAGCAGCAGCACCGCGCTCACTCGTTCCTCTCCCAGCGATGCGATCCTCCTTCGGTGACAGCCAAAAAACGCAGGGATGCTCACGATGGACAGGTCAGCGGCAGGACGGGTAACACAACTGAACAGGTACAGCTCGGCCTCGGGGCAGGAATTACTGAGGAACGGCCACGAGCACGGAAGGAGCAGCGTGACGGACGGGGCGTTCGCCGTGACCCACATATCACGCAGGCTCCAGCTGACACCACCTCACCGCTGGCACAGTCCTTTCTCTTTCCCATCACCTATTTTCAGGGCATTCAGAACATTTAAAAAGGGGAGACAGAGAAGTTATACGCTGCACTCCGCGCTGGCTTCCTAACAGACAATACCAGCGAGAATCTGCGAGAGCCGAAGTGCGCTGGGGGACAGCCAGGCGCGTCTGATGGACGCGGGGACGCTGCCCTTTGATGGTGCCTTCTGGAACTGGCTACCCTGGAAACCCATTAGCTGCAGCAGAAAGGATAAGTGACGTTCAGAGAACCAAATCAGGTTTCAGATCTATTCAGAACCCACGCAGTGGTGCCAAGGGGCTAGGACTCGGTGGGCAGCAGCGGCGATAACGTTTCGCAAACCCGGGGGATGGCTCCAAGCCCCGGGGCAGGGGCTGCCCCCAGGGGCCTGGCAGGGCTCGGAGGTCTGCCCGGCCCCCCAGGCAGCCGAGGCAGCGGTCATCCCCTTCCAAACCACACGAGGCAGCTCTGAGGGCTTCCACTGGACATTTTCTTTTAAGCAGAAATAGGATCGTCTAAAATACAGATCAAAATCCGGCTCGCAAGAAGATGCAGAACGTCAGCACCTGAGGGAAGATGCAGGCAGTCAACAGTGATGATGAGTTTCTTCAGAAAAAGATAATTTCCAGTAAGCTGTTGTTTTTTCTCTCGGCAGAACATTACCCTATGCAAACACTTAGAGAGCCTTGAAGGGGCTGCTGTTGGAAGCAATCTGGTGGAAGACCTGAGGAACTGTCTTTGTGGAGGAATAACCAACTGTTTCGCTGAATCTTAAAGCACGTGAGCAGACAGAAGACAGAAAACTTGATCAGAACACAGTATCTGGAAAACAGCAGGAGGATGCCAGCCTGGGAACGAGCTCACGGGCCGAGACTTGATCCCTCTTCAACCAGGACATGCAAGGGCCAGCGTTAGGCACCGTGACAGCCCTCGGCTGCTGGCTGGTTTTATTCGCTCCCTATGCGAGCCCTGGGCCCAGCAGCTCTGCCTTCCTCTGCTCGGCACGACGGGGAGAGCAGGGGAACAACAGAGGGCTGGCGAGAAACTGGAGCTAAACCCCAGAAGCTGCCTGGACTCCCACGAGAGCCACGGGCAGGCCCCCAGGACCCCTCCAGAAGCCTGGTTCTGCCTTTCCCGTTCGTGCTGCGAACCCGGAGGGATCTGCCTCTGCATGCTTGCTGCGTACAGCCTGACGGCAATTAAATCCAACAAAAGCAGCAATCAGGAAAGGGGTAGGAGGGTGCACACAGCAGGACCTGCAAAGAAAGGGACGGGATCCAGATCCTCCCAGAGCAGCTCAGACAATTGACGTAATCACTGGGCCAGCTCTGTCCACCCCAACCCCTGCTCAGAGCAAGTATGTAATTGAGGCTAGATCCCGCATTTCCTGCTCTCATTGTTCGTCTTCCTCCCATTTTTTGTTTCTTTGTTCGATTCTATGCACTTTCCCAACCTCCCTTCTAAAAACACATTAACGCCGGGCTGCTACAGCCCTCTGCACAATGTGATTAAAGAGGAGACACAGATGCCTCTCCTTTGTGGCGTGTTTTGCACCTATTACTCGGAGGGAATGCAGGGAACACGCGACATGGAAAAGTCGCAGCAGGTCAGGAAAATAATGTAGGTGTTATGTAGGAAAATCTTTGAAGCCTGTGAAGCCATTAACTGAGTGCAGAGGCTGTAGTAGAAAGGATAAACAGAGAACATGGATGATGAATAAATAGTGGCTTAAGCGACAAAGGAATACATGTTGCGTCCAGTGATGAAGCACCAAACCCAGCAAGTTTGGGCTGTTTTTGCAGAAAGCGATTAGGTAACCAGTCTGAGCGCGCATCGTACACGTGAACCACAATAACTCAACGGCTTTAGCTGAGAGCATGCCTCGTGCTTTTCCTAAATGAGAGAAGACAGAAACAAGGTGTTTTATACAACGCGTGACCTGGCTGCGAGGACTTTTTTCTGCAGGCTGTCACCAACCTCCCTGCTAAAGGCAGGGCGCTGCCGAGCCCGGCCAGCGGGCTTAGGTCCCCGCGAGCGGTGTGCTCAGGGCACACCACCTCAAGCATGACAGCGAGCTCTGCAGCCCCCACCTCCTTGTGGGGTCAATACCTGAAAAATTCCCCACATTCAACCCAAGTGAAGACATCCCCAACCCCGAAACAATCCCGCTGGGACAGGCTAAATGTCCTAGATGTCCACCCGTCCCGCGTCCACCATGTCCTTCCCTGCTGCACCAAGTCAGCCTCCAGAAACCTGCCCTTGCCCAGCATTTACACGACCAAAGCACTCAGGAAAATGAAGCAAAACTCCGATTCTAGATTTTTCTCCCGGGGTCTGCTCTCCCTATTTTCACCAGAGCACAAGGATGGCAGTTTACTATTTAATTGTTAATTACACTTCCTTGTTATATTTCAGACGATGAAAAATGTTTAGGGATTTATTCTTCTGTGTAATTAACCATAATGATGAAACACAGTTTTATACCGCACTGCAGTTTTTGTTGAGGTTATTTATAATGGGAAAAGGCTAAATAGGTTGAGTTCATTATCGTTACAGAAAAAATTGAGGTGACCCAATCAAATTAATTTGAAATTAAGTGCAGTGAGGCTGCTAACTCCACACAAGTCAGGAGTTCAAATAAAAATAGAATAGAATCTACAAAGCAAGAAATCACCAGTGGGCAGGGAGCTGAGCTAGAATTACTGCGTCTGA
Organism: Oxyura jamaicensis; assembly: GCF_011077185.1. NCBI lineage: Eukaryota > Metazoa > Chordata > Aves > Anseriformes > Anatidae > Oxyura > Oxyura jamaicensis. The sequence continues at coordinate 6,622,793 of NC_048905.1, forward strand.
AAGGTGGCAGCACGCAACGTTGTCAAACAAGGGCACTGAAGCAAACAGCGAAAATGAGTAAAGAGATGGGAAAAGATTGCAGGGTGTAACAAGAGAAGCCGGAGGAGGAAGGGACAAACATGAAGATGGATTTGAAATAAATGGGAAGGGACAGTGCTTGTTAAGCTAACTATATGTATCTTTCTGCATGGAGGTTCTTCTGTCCTTATGAGACAAAACCAAAGCAAGGTCTTCAATTTTACTTTTCCTGAGTTTATCGTGTACCGCTGGACCTCAGTATTGAACAGCAGTGAGCATCAACCAGTTTCATTGCGAAGTCAGACTTAATTCCAAATCATTACGTCTGGTGGGGATTTTCTCCTGTTGGCAAAGATCCTGAAAGCCAGCGGTACTGCTCTGACAGGCACGGGAGTCGGATGCAACAGGAGAGCGGACACCGCCGAGATACCAACAGATACAGGGGGTGCAGACACAACATTCCCCCATCCCTTCCTCCCCAGGGAAAGAAGATGAACAATCAGAAGCCAAAGTGGAAACAGGCAGACCTTGTGGTGCTGAGCAGCTCGAGCACAGCTCAGCACTGACCTGCACGGGGAGGCAGTGGACCCCTGGCTCCAGGCTTCTCTTCCAGGCTCCTCCTTGCCAACACAGGGCAAGCCCTCACCGCGCCTTGGGGCTGGCTGAGATGAGTAACGGCTCTCGGGATGTTTGTGATGCACGTTGTCAGGGTTCCAGGGGTTTATAACTGATGGGAAATGAGTGAGAGAAGCAATGGGCTGACATGAGACACCTCTGGGAAACTTCCAGGCTGCCGCCAGACGATGCCCAGGTTACTAGCTGGGATGGGTTTACTCCCAAGCCTTTGCCAAGCTGTAACATTAGATTTATCATTCAGGGCCAAAATGGGGAACAGCGAGATCCCGGCAGCTTTGGGCTTGTTGGAAGGTCTCCCACCCAAAGAGGCTGTGCTGGGGACTGCCTGGTGTCCTGGAGGACAGCTGGCACACACGAGATCAGACCGCTGGCAGGAGATCCTGTCCCCAGCTACACGGCTTGAACAGAACTCGGGTCCTGGCTCCCTCTTAGGCCACACCAAAATCTCACTTTTTGCCCTCTCTGCCCTCTCCCCGTGAAATACAAACCGCTTCTCTTTGCCTCGCAGGCTGCATGGCTTAGCTCCTCTCCTTCTTCACCTCTAATTTACCCCTGCGCGCATGGGGATCATTTGGGATAAAGCTTCAAGAATGCATTTGACATAAATTATTGTTCCCCTCCTAAACGGATTACAAAAATCCTTTTATTACAAAATATTAAAATGTTCAAATTATTGGTGTGGAAAAATGCTTCCTGGTGGTAAAGTTTTTAAAAATTGAGGTTTTAAGCACAAACGTAATCCTTCCTGGCTACCATTTCCAGTCTTGTGAAACATCTAGATACAAATTGCACAGAGGCCTGGCTGTGCTGCGAACAAAGGAAGATGTTGCCTGTAAATAGCTTAGAGGACATCAGAAGACACTTCTCTCATCAGCAATCTTTTTAGCTTAATATAGCTCCTCTTTGCATAAAACATTGACATTTTTGCAATGTTTGGACCCAATGGTGCGAATGCTGATTGTCATCCGAAGATGCTGGAGCGTACCTTCAGAAATATGCAAGAACATTTTGCAGACAGTAGTTTTACTTGCCTCCAAAACGCTGTATCTTAATATTTCATACTTTATATATATTTAAATGTTAGTACCACTGGATAAATGCTAACATGCTTTTATGCTAATGCAATCACTGAAAATCCAGATAATGTTGTGTATTGGCATATACTGTTAGTGAATTATGGATACCTAAATGTACAATCCCACATGCCTAGCAATTATTTTTGTTAGTGCATTTAACTTTTATTTGCAATCAGAGCACATGAGGATTGTTCAAATGAAGTTTACTTTTGCAAACTGCTGAATGGAAAACATTTTGTTAAAGGTTTAAAAACACTGAGGCTGTGATGAGGTTGCAGAGTTGCAATAAGGGCAGCGCTCAGAAAACTCCACCAGATGGAACGATGTTTGGTTTGGTCACAGACTCGGCAATTAAGCCCCAAATGTCTAAAGCGAAAGACGTGTAAGAGAAACAAGAGGGGAAATCTTGATTTCTTCTGTACCAGGCCACTCTCTCCCAAGACAGAGGCTCACAAGTAGAGGCAGATGGAGCCCTGGAGGACCACATCCATCCAGGCAGTTCCCTGGGACCCTTTCCTCTGGGGACTACACTCCTCTCTGCTAAGGCTGCTTTTCAAAACCAGTTTAAGCCAAATAAACAAAATAAACAGATAATCCCAAACATCCCCTGCTGAGCCTCCTCCTCCTCCCTCCTGCCTTTGCTGATTTCGGTATCTTGGCCAGCTACATGGCCCATTGACTCAAGTTGCTGATCCACTTGAAAACCATTTTATCCCAGCTTGGTTTTCAGCTCTCTGAGCCAAATCCCCACCAGAGTGCATGCAGGCAGGGCCCAGGACACAGCCCGAGGCAGTGCTGCTGCTCTTCTACAGCAGCTGCACTTAAATTCACTGTGAAACCAGCGCCTGAAGCAAGGCAAGAAATGCTCTAACTCCAGCTCCTACCTGCAGCAGGTCATCGGCAGTGAGAAAGAGCTGCAGTGAAAGTTACAGGCCTGGAGATGGAAATCAGAGCTTCAGTTTTAGGCTGCGAACCTGGGAAATCACCAGGCTCTGTAGGAAGACACGGCGCTGACCTCTCCGAACAGCAGGAGCAAGACCTGGGTGATGCAGCTGGTTTCTCCATCCTTCCCCTGCTTCATGCCTGCACCCGCCTGGTCAGAGTTACAGACAAAGCAAACCTGAAGGAAACCTGAGCATTTTTCAGGTAAAAAGTTCTGGATCTGACCCACGCAGTGAGAGTCTGACTCAGTGCCCCGTGGTTTTCTCCTGTGTAACACCACTCGCCTACAGACAGCACCACAGACAAACGTCCTCCTGCAGGTTTGGCTACGCCAGGACCTACCGACCTGCCAGGCTGGGCAGAGGAGCTGCTACAACCACCATCCGATTTTTCTCTGGGAAGGTTTGCTCAGCTTGAACCTGCTGGCCTGAGCCAACCTGGCTGCTTTCACCTGAAGGGACCTGGGAGGTGCCACTGGCCCACCTGGCGAGCAGGAGACTGCCGCCTCTTGCCCAGGCACGGCTCAGCATCCAGCAGAGGACCTGACACCAGCACGGGGCACGTGAGCACAGATCAGATCATGTCCCCACAGCCCCGTGAGCCATGGCACCTCTGGGCAATTACAGGGACGTCCGGCCACCAGACTGAGGCCCCCAGGAACAACTGCGAGGGAAGGAAATAAATAACAACCCCTCCAAAGAACAAAGCACAACCAAAAACACTTAGCGTGAAGTACAGGAAATGCCCCTGGCAGTTTAAGCAGAGCATGGAGTAACCTGAGAAAAGGTACGAAGAAACAAATTAACCAGCTAGCACAAAGCAGATGAGTTGGCATGTAGGTGTCTACTGAGAAAGCTTGAGCACAGCAAGGAGAAAAAAGCAGATCCGAAACTGAAGCATAATACTCCTCACATTTTGGAACTCAGCTCTCAGACAATACATCATCCGAACCACTCAAAATTACCATCTGTCAGAACGTCCTTTAAAGAGAAAAGGCTTAAAAGTTTTCAGAGCAGTACTTTAATACTGTCGCGTTAGAAAAGACACAGTTTCTGTCCAAAGGAAGGTATTTCTAATAAAATGAGGAATATTATGCAAAAACATTAGTTTCGTTAGCCAGTGCCACCTGCTCATCTCACGAGAGAATGAATTTCTTGACCATGTCACATTAGCTAAATCCAAAAGGATAGGATTTGAGACCCCTTTTTATTTCGTAGGTTGCCTTTACGTGTTTCCAGAGCCTCTGCATGACTTTCTCTTTGTGAAACATATAATTAAACATCCACACGCCATTAGAAACCCTGAGGAAACAATTATAGTTTCAAATATTCAGATATGCCAGCAGATGACAAGCAGGGCTATGTTTCTGCCATGAAGGAATGTGTCTTACTGTAATCAATACGGCTCTGTTTCAAATCATGAGCTGGATCATTTCCTGGTGTAAATCAGGGGACCTGCTGCTGTCAGCGAAGCCACGTTACTCTGTACACGCTGAAGACCAACTGAACTCTATGTAGGGCTGCGAAAGAAATGCAGCTTTGCAGACTATCTATTAGACTAAGTGATAAATAATTTATAACGGTGGAGAAAGTGATCATATTTTTAGGCATAGAAATAAGCAGATATAATGGTCCTGACTCTCAATCTTCAGTCTTCACTCCTGACCTTGAAGTTTGGGTCCATCCGATGCATTTCTGAAGTCTCTGTGCAGGGGAATGCGCGCTATACCCATGCACACCACAAAAGCAAAAAGAGCACCAAAGAAACCCACCTTGCCCACAGGGTGCACCTGAGTGGTGGTACACGTTCCCACCTAGCACGGGGCAGACTCGGTTCCTGTGGGCAACAGCCATCAGCCAGTGAACCACAGACACCCTCCAGATCAGTCTCTAACGCTGTATCTAATTGAAACTGCTTTGGCTATGCCTGTAGGTCAGAGGGAAGTGTCCCTGAGGCTAAAAAAAAAATGAAATTCCTTCAAAGACCATGGGAGCTGCTATATTTCTGAGATCAGCATCTCACTATCCTAAAGCAGCTTTGGAGCAAGGAATAGGAGGGAGAAAAGAGCACCCTGGGCGCTCATAACTGCATCATCCTCAGAATCTTCCCCCTGAAAGGGCTGCTAAGGGGATAGGAGGGGAAGGAAGAATTATTCTCCTCGGATTTGGGTAAAAACAAGGAGATCAGGGAAAAAAAGCAATCATAGTTTCCATGCTGAATTACTTCTGGCTAAGTTTAATGAGCAGGGTGAGGATGTGCTGAAGAAAAGCCTGGGGGAAGTGAAGGGCTGCAAGAAAAGGGCTAGGCAGGAGAGGGGAATCTTTGGTGTCACCAGATGAAAAGCTTCCAGCTCAGGCTATTCGAGATAAGTGGGGGAGCTGAGGAGAAGCACACCCAGCCCGTCGGGCCGGGCAGGAACAGAGCTCACCTGGAGAGCGCGGCTCCCAGGACGAAGGCAGCGTGCTCCTTCAGGACAGCCTCCGTGCTGTTCAAGCCCTCGATCACGAGCTGGAGTCCACCCATGGAGAGGAAATCCTTCGCGTTGTCCACCTGGGAGAGAGCAGATCCCCGTCAGCACCAAAGAGGCACAGCCACAGGCCTCGAGATTCAACTCCATCATTCACCAGCGCCTTGCTTCAGAACGAGCATCAGCTCATCCCTCCCCATCTCACCAGCACGCAGCTTCAAGAAGTCTAAATTAACAGAGAACGATCGTGGCTGGTTTCCTCCAACACTGCCGGTGAGAACGGACGTCATGTCTGCAGGAACAGAGCCTGCTGACAGGTGGCTATTATCAAATGCAGAAGCATTGCTGATACTTTGATTAGCTATCAAAACTTCCCTCGGCACATGCCTCAGCAATTCAGGAAACCTGACGATGTCAGAAACGAAAATTCTCTGCTCTCTTCTCTGAGCAGGCCATTACCGGGAACCCAGGGAATTGTGTGTTTTGCAAATGCGATTAATTAATTAATCCTCTAATTGCGGCACCAGGAGTTAGAAACGCTTAAGAGCCCATCAGCAGCACTGGTACATCAGCAGCATCACCTCTGCTAGTGCCCGGGCTATTCTAGGCACTTGTCAGGAACGTGGTCGAAAATTTCCTGCAGATGTGAAAAGCAAGAAGCCAGGCCCTGCTCGGGAGCACTAGCGAGGAGCTTTTCCCTGGGGCAGCCTACACAATGATTTCTCTAAATCCGACGATATTGGAGTAACTGCCACTAGGGAAAAGTTTAAACGATAGTGGGAATTCCTCCAGGAAATTCATCAGTCTTTGACTTTAAACAAACGTGGGGCTAACCAGACAAAAATCACAGTGGACATCTGTTCGAAGGGAGAAAATTAGAAAAGGGCTCCGGGTGGTTTGCAAACAAAATTTAGAGGAACTGTGCAAAATGCTTCCAGTAGGAAATTCAGTCCAAATTCAAATTAATGCATCCTGTTTTTAAAGGGTTTTTTTTTGCAACTTATAAGGAAATCTGTCAGATTTTCAGAATTGCTTATGCAAATAACTTGGGTTTAGGATTTCAACATTTCTCTTTTGCAAAAGAAACACAGACAGCATATACTGGTGGATGGAAAAAGAACAAAAATGAGACTAGCTGGGCAAAATGACCTCCCTGGTTTTAGTGAGAGGGCTGGTCTGAAAAGGCAGGAAAGAACAAGCACTGCAGAGCGTGCAGAATACGTCGGGCTAACACATCATTTCCACGTCTGAATGCTCTTCGAGAGCCAGCAGTGATGCCATGCTCAGCGTTATTTCTGTCTCGACCATGTGCCCCCACCAAACCTGGCCGTAAGTCAGATGGTTTAGATGCCATCCTCTTGAACGAAGAAACTGCTCAGTTTTGTGTCCTACAGCCTTGTCGTTACCAAAGCACGGCCTGGGGAGCTATAGCCCGTCTGTTCTCCCCGCTGGGACAATACCTCTCACTGGCTGTCCCTCTGCAGAGCCGGTAAGAAAGGCAGTCTCTGGGGGTGTCCCGTAGCTCATTCAGGATTTGCAGCAGCTTTTTGATCCTTTCAGATCCTACTTTCAACCGTCCCTATAAACTGGATCTGCCAGACCTCTCACCATTCTGCAGGTCCCTCTTTGTCTACAAAGAAACTTATGCAGCAACCTAAATTCATCTACCGGGGGGGGCTTTTATTGCTCAAACTGTAAAAGCCGAGGCTGTTTTAAGGCTAGAATTGGACGTTTACTTCTGCTCAGGAGGGAGCCGCCTTGTTAGGCTATGCAGCACCTGTCTAGAGGGGAACGCTGTGCCACAGAAGGTTTCCAGCATCAGTCGTGCTAAAACCAACGGCTGCCGTACCCTCATCGGGAACAGAGCCCTGCAGGGCAGCGGCAGTGCCAGGGAGAGACCTTGACCGCAGAATATAAAGTGCACTGGAAAGCTTATTTTGAAGATGTATTCATTTTTAACCACATTTCTTCCTTCACCGGAGTCTCCTGTGAGAGCTCCTTCCCTCACCATTAAATTAAAAAAAAAAAAAAAAAGAAGTACCAAAAACCACAACAAAAGCCCCAAACCCCACAACTCGAAGGCATTAACCTCTCTGGGGAGCAGAGGATGCTGTGAGGCAGCCTGCCTGTGCCTCGCTTCAGTCCACTGAAAACAGCACGGAAGAAAGGCAAAGATCAAAAGAGCTCTTGAGTAAAGTACACAGGCAAGGTTGGAGAGGAGAGGGATGGGAGAAGAGCAAATATGACAGCAGTTACTTAGGGAGCACCTTCAAATTGGAAGGGAAGGAAAATGGGGAGGGGAGATGAGAGAGAAAACGTTAGGAAATGAAAGCGAGGAAAAGCAGCATGTCAACCATCCGCGCTGGAGAGGAAATTAGCAGTGAGAAATGGTGTAGCATGTCAGAGGAGGGAAGAGAGAAAGATAAGGAGAGTAAATAATTGAGAGAAAGAGCCTGCAAAAGCATGAGAGCGGGGCTTGGCTCCGCACACTGCTGTGCAAGCACCGTGAACTCTGTTTATAAATGAGTTATGCTCCGGCCTCTGCACATTTGCATTTGTTTTTTATGCATTACGGATAACCTAGGAAGCCAAACCGTCCTGCTCTTCCTCCAAGATGGACTCCCAAACATGCCAACTTGAATCCTGACTGATGAGAAGCAAAGCAGAGCTGGCAACCCGAAGCTGAGCAGACGCAGAGCCCTTGGGATGGCTCTCCAGGAGCAGGAGCACATTGCTCCCCAGCTCAGCCCCGACCACGGTTCCCCTCTGCTCCTTCGTGGAGGGTTTGGCAGCTTCCCATCCAGGATGGCTGTGACCATGCTGCGGAGCAAAGCACAATCTTTCACTTGCAAACCCCGCTGGGCACGACATGTCCCACTCAACAGGTATTTTGGGTGATGAATAATCAGCAAAAGCAGAGGCACGCTGCCACCGGTACCCTGTGTCGGTGCCACGGCCTCCAGGGGCACAGCTCCGCTCCCGACCGCTTGGGTCCTCGCAGCGCTCTGCGGCACAGGCACACTTGGCTGCTGCTCAGTAATTACATTAAGCCGGTGCTGCTAAAGTCAGTACCAAGCAGAGATAATGCTCTGGACGCATTCAACTCGCTGGAAGAAGAAAGAGGAGGAAAAGCCACGCTGGCTTACAGACAAGTCATATTTCTTATCAGCTTCCTGCCTGATGAGAAGGTGCTGCCCAGCCATCTGCCCCGACAGCGCGGGCACAGAGCAACGTTGTGATCGATGCACAAAGCAGCCCTGTGTGCGCCGTGCCAGCCTCCCTGCCATTTCCCCCTCTGCCCCATTTGATGCTGGACGCGGTTCCCTTTGATGCTCCGAGCCCTGCCCTGGGAGCGGGGATCGTTTCCCCGCTGGTCCTGTCTGAAACGGCTCACCCCGTCCTGCGCCACAAGCAGGCAGGGTTTTACGCTGGAATAATCCAGAAGCATCCCAGCGTGTTTGGGAATTGCTTTTTAGCATGCTGGCCTGATGCTCTGGCACCCTTAACTGGACAGAATTAGCCCTGAGTATAAATACGAAGCTCTTAGGGCGCCCATTGTTCACACTTATTCTCTGAGTCAGACAGATGCCGGCAGTGAAACAAAAGCATTGAGAACAAACAGCAAGGAAGCCTCTGCGTGTGCATGACAGGGATTTAATGTGGAAAGGCAAGACAAAGAGCCCTGCAAATAATGCTCCTATTAGCTGGAACGTGGGACTCCATTCCCAGCAGCTTGCTCCTTCAGCTAACTTCCCCCCAAAATGTGTTTGTTTTTGTAAGAACTGCCATTCCAGCAAAAGGCCTTGTGCCGTCACCTCTCGAGAGTTCTCGTTCACCCTCTGAAATAACAAAAGCCACTGAGAGCGACAGTGGAAACTCTCCCGGCTTGCTCCAGTCCCTCCCAGTAACCAGGCAGGGAGAAGCCCCATCCTCTCCCAGGAGGCTGAGCACAGTCCCGATGCCCGGACACAAAACCTGAGAAGGCACCGAGCACAATGGGGCAGAGCGGCATGCCCAGAGCCTGCAGCAAAAACCAGAGTTAATGCTAGAGCATAAAGCAGAGCAAGAGAGATCTCAGGAGATATTCAACCTCATGCACAGCCAATTACCATGGCTCGGCTGATGCTCAGCAACTGGCCATTTGCCTGAGCCTTCAGTCATTTCTGCCATCAGCCCAGCTGCGAGAGAGGCTCTGCAGGCCAGTTCTTACTCACAGCAAGACAAAATACAGGCTTCTGGGTGCCTCTCATCTTCCCTGGTATGAAGACATTCTCTGTGAAGAGGTCTAAGAGGACCTATTTGCAGCCAAAACGCTTTCCATGGAAGAAGCGAGAAAGTATTTTTATTTTTTTTTAGCAGCTTTCAATATACTTACCCAGAAAGTGGCAGATAAACCCATTTTCATAACACTAACAAGTATATAAAAAAGAAGAGAGGCCAAGAAAAAAAAGCCTGAGAACAGACAACAAATCAAGCAACACTAACCCCTAGGAAACTGCTTGCTACTGCTACAAGTGATGATTTATTCAAACTCGGATAAAAAATAAGCCTGCAGTAGCCTCTGCTATCTGTTATTGTCCCAGGATTATGCTAATTAAGTAATTTGTACTACCTGATAGTGATAAGAAGAATAAAACCACGTTTATAATACCGTAGTCCCTGGATTTTACATGGTAGTTACAAATGCATTTTTGTTACCTGGTGTACATAATATTCGAGATCATAAAGCGCCGCTACTTTTTCATCCAGTGTGGAAGCAGAGCTGTTGAATTTGCTGATTAATTTATCCATGATTTCATAATCTGTCTCCATCTTCACGTTCAGCTTTTCAAACTCCTCCTTCAGCTGCTGTATGGGACGGAACTTCTTCCTCACCTCTTCCTCGTGGGCCTTGAAAGCAGCAGGAGGAAAGCAGGCATGAAGGCAGGCGATAAAGAAAGCAACCCCGGCCCCAGACGTGCAAGGGGAACGTGGCTGTCTCGTATTCACCACTGTGTGTCAGAGCTGTGGGGCAGGGCTGGAAGGTACCTCGGGAGAAGGCATAGGACCTGAAGACAGGGGAGGGGACAGCTGCCCCTGGGCAGCCTCTGGCAGCTTGCTCTGCTGCCTGCCGCGCTGCCCCAGCTCACAGCGGGCACCACGTGTGGTGGGACCTGTCTCAGGGACCTGTCTCGGACACCCAGAGGCTCACACCACAACACTGCGCAGCACTCATCCGTCCGAACCCAGCCCAAGATGCGTGGAGCAGCCTGCTGGGTGTTTGACCCCTTCTGGGAAGCCCAGGAACCCGGGTGTCTGTAAAATATGGCCCTTGGGCAGCAGCGCACATTCCCCGGGCAGCTTAGCAGCTCGTGCTTTGTACCCCATTTCCACACCCCATGCACTTTTCAAATCAACACAGAGCGCAGGGGCAGAGCAGCCCGAGGAACCAAGAGCAGCAGCAAGGCATGCAGCAGGGAAGGAGAAGGCTCTGCCAGCAGCAAGGCGTGCAGCAGGGAAGGAGAAGGCTCTGCCAGAGACTCGAGAGCCCCAGAGGCAGCAGAGACCACTCCTCCCGCAGCAGCACTGGTGCCACCGGCACCGGCAGGGCAGAGCCTGCTGCTGCACGAGGACAGGAAAGCAGAGGCCAGGAGCATGTGAGTGTAAAGTGAGGCCAGGAGCATGTGAGCATTTACACTCACAGGAGCATGTGAGTGTAAAACTCAATTTACTTTGACACAGTTACTTCAAGGATGAATTTGCTCCCTGCAGGAGTGATTTTAAATGGAATACTTTATGTCCATTAGATATAGCTGGTGTTAGCCCAGTTGCTGGGACAATAGCTATTCTAGCAGGTTTTTTAAAACACAGCTTATTTTCACGTGATGGAGTATCACTAATTCTTGCATTTAAATGGCACTCGTCTCAAGAAGTCCTGCTATCAGTAATGCTAGCTGCTGCATAAATAATCCTACAGAAAACAAAACATCGTCCCAATGTCAAACAGAGGAAAGATTTTCCTGGGTCTCAAAGACGATGGCACTGATTCCCACCTCAAATTTCCTTCAACTTCAAGGCAGCAGGAGGAGCTAGGGCCTGAGGAAATACTTGGAAGTGGAGGAGACGAAGGCTGTGATCAGCCTGGCAGGTCACTCACCCCACCGGTGTCGTGCCAGTGGCTGCTCCTGTCCTGGGGACCAGCTCCGAGCCTGGAGCCGGCTGAAAGCAGTACATACATTCTCTGTTTGACTTTGAATTGTCCACTCTCTGTAACTAAAGGGGAAGTTTACAGCTTCCTTAGGTTAACTTCAATCTATGCTCCACCAAAGGCATTTGTGTTTTTACTACCCCGGTGTGAGGCTGGAAACTTAAGCCATAAGATCACTTCTGGATCCAAGTGTGCCAATGGCAGGGGATGGTACATCCAGTGGCTTGTCACCATTACCGAATCCAAAATAAAGAGCCTTAGCTGTGCTTTTTGTACTTCCTCACCCTAATGAGGATAACAAGCAGCAAGTAGCTTCCTTTACAAACACCATCACACTGAAATCCATCCCACTTCGGGGGTTTGCAGACATTTTTGTGGCAGATGAACAAGTAAATCAAAACAATGGATAAAAATGCAGTGCAAACAATGGAAAGGAAATCAGCCCATGGGTTCACCCAAGTGTTTGCAAGCACCTTTTCTGTGCTATTCATTCAGCGTGTTACTAATCACACCAGTATCCAAACAGAAAACTCGGGAGCAGCATCACAGCAGAGAGCTTCCTGACTACACCTCCTCTGGGTTCACAGCAAAGATCCCGTAATTTCACGTTAGCATTGCTATGCTAAGAACGACAGGGAGAAATCTGGTGGCTGGATGGCTTGTGAGGATGGGGACGTGGGCACGGTACGTCTGGCTTGCTCGCTGAGATCCCACCGACTTGAGTGAAGAGCAGGACGCACCGCGGTACGGTGGGTGAGCTGCTGGGCAGCTGCTGATCCCAGCCCGCTCCACCGCTGCAGCCCCCTCCCACTGACAAGCATGGGATAATTATTGCCAGGAAACACTACAATATGTGGATATACTTAAGAAGTTATAAGTAGCTTGCAAAACAGGGCCTCTCCATTAGAAATGAATGAAATGGGCCTGAACAGAACTTTTCCATTTTAACAGAAAACCCAGGACTAATGCAAAAAGGGGTGAGAGTTTCCCAGAGAACGTTACCACTGACAGAACAGCAAACATATTTTAGGTCCATATTCACCAGGTGATTAGCCTGGACAGTATTTTCCCAGGTAATTGCTTTAACCATATTCCCAAGACACGCTACACAGGGCATTCACATCAGCATACCGTGCATTGCTCTAGAAACAGGGAACTGTCTTTACCATTCTTTCCGCCTTCTCACTTTCCTTCATTTTAGCCAATGCCTTTTTGAGCTCCTGGGATGTGAATGAATTTGAGTCAATATCCATCTTGTCCAGCCTTGCAGAGGAAACAAAACAAAACATTACACGAATGAACAATTTTATCTGTAACATTTTCATTGCAATATATTAGCAGTGGATAATATCAGGTGAAAAAGAGCTAAGAGAGCTAGAGCAGCACATAGCTCACTTAAAACATACTGGAAAAGCTCCACGCTCAACAAAAGGTTAGTCCCAGTGCTATATTTTTTGTGTGGTTTGCAGACACTTCACCTTGACAATCACAAAAGGCCTCAGAATCTGCATGCAGACCCAAAATCTCAAGCTTTAACACAGCAAGACTCGCTGATTAATTTATGCCTCGGCTTTCATGTAGGAATACAGAAAAATAGGAAATGTTCATGTGAAAAAAGGAAAAAGCACCACTGTGTCACTAGATCGTTGCTAAGGAATCGCAAGCCTTAGCAGAGATACACAGCTGAAGTTCTGGTGATCATCGTATGCTGTAACTATTACAGCAAGCCTAAGTTCAACCAGAAATTTCACAAAAATGCTAAAAAGATAAATAATTTGTTGCTTTTTTTGTTGATCTTATTGGCTCAGGGAACTTATCTAAGCCGTAAACACTCCTGTACAGGAAAAATAGGAAGGCCAGCCACTGAGGCATCATGAAGTTAATGAGCTCCATACCCCAAACAAGAGGAGCTACAGGGAGCAAGGGAGAGGCTATTTGCAACGCCAAACCCCTGCACTTCTGGAAAGAAAGCTCCCAGCAGTGACTGGACGTGTCTTTGTTAAGAGTGTGCCAAAGGGCAAGTCAGCACGAGAGAAACTTTAACACAAAGCTGGTGCAGGGAAGGCTGTGTGATCCAAGGGGAACATCAGCAATAACTCGTGTAAATGAATGCTGCAACCCTCCTGAGAGCACCAAGCTAAAACCAAACTGGATTGGACTCAGGTCAACACAAACGAAGCCCCTCACAGCTGCTCTGATGGTTTGAGCTTAGAAAGTAGTTCCAAACTGATTGCTGTAGATATTTTAAAGGAAAAAATATCATTCTGAGAAGCCAGGTTGCAAATTTAGTTTGGGCAGCATGGCACAAGAAGCCATAAAGGCATCTCTGAATACCCACCCAGGGCACTTCTACCATCCAAAGGGATCACAAAGGATGGAGGCCAGGTTTCAGCACGGCTGAACCCGTAAACCAGCAATTAAGTCTCCGGAAAACACAGCAATTGAGTGCCCCAGGGAACCTGGCTGCTAATAAAAGACACAAAATCTCTCGTTTGGCTGTATGCAGCGCGGAGGCAGGTGCTGTGCATCACTGTACCTTCTTCTTCTTTTCTCTTCTCTCGTGTCACTTTTTCCATTTTCCCTGTCTGGAAGCCGGGCTTCTCTGTCTCCTGTCTGCAGGTTTAGTCGTACGTGCGAGCCTGCAGGAACGGCCTGACCTACAAACAGAGGTCAGATGCTTTAGGCCACGCGCACCGTTACAGGTTTGCACACAAAGGGCAGGCTGAAGTCACACGCTCCTGCTCGAAAGAACCACACAAACATAAATAAATAAATAACACCCACAAAAAAACCCTCATCCTGCACGGCGACAGAGAGGCCATTGACTGCTGGCCACCCGGCCCTCCGCGTCCTTGTGCCACAAGTGCTATTGTGGCACACCTTGCAGAAATGCCACACTGACCTCACCCACCGACTCCTAAGCAAGCATTAATAATCTACATCAGGAGTAGACTCTGAGAGTATTTGGAGAAAGGGGAATAGTCTGCTGAATATGGGTAGGCAGCATAAAACCCAGCTGCCAAAATGAAATCAAAGCGTACATCAGAGTACAGCCCGGTGTGCTGAATATCAAGTGTACCGAGGCGAGGTTGTGTTGGTTTGGAAATATTGTATTAAAAGGAATAACTGATCACTACTACCTGCCAACAAAAATATACAGAATACATTAAGCTTTGCTTTTAAGTGCACAAAAGTTGGGAAATTCAGCGTGTTTTTTCTTGGTCACAATTCAGCACGAACACATCATGACGGCCACCTGTTGCACAGGGATGGCGAGATGACAGTGTTTGGCTGCTTCTTTTTGATTTTGCTTCCTTTCCTCTTAATGCAATAAATTTGCCTGCTTAAGAAAGCAGGATCACAGCTGAAAAAACATGGACATCTCAGAAAACATGGACACCCAGAAGTACACGGACAGACACACAGCTGCTCACGTTCCTCTCCATGAGGATTCCCTCTTCAGTTTTTCCTTCATTTCCTTTTAGCTAAAAAGATGCCTAGAACAAACCAGCACAGCACGTAGGAGACAGGTAGCATCTCCTATCAAAGGGAAGTGAAGACAAGGATAATTATTTTGTACAATAAATCCATGTTCTCATAAACAAAATCCTCTAATCTAGGGAACCTCCGGACTGATTCCCTCTCTTGAAGACCAAAGAGGCATGTCGCTGATCAAAGGATGCGGTGCTTGCTATGCACGATCCGAATGCTTGTCACAATTCACATAAAAACATTTCAAAGCCTAAGGCCATGCAGCAGGTACAAATGCTTTCATAAAAAGGAGAAATCCAATTTGGAGGATTTCTGGGTGCACTTCTGATAGCTGTTCTTCCTCTCCCACCACATCCTTTCAGTAGGATGTTGCACCGGTTTGACATGTGAAGGGACCGACGCGTTTGTCTTAAACTAAGCCAAGACAGGCTAAATGCGCCTCCCCTGCATGCAGGTGCAAGGGCACACGGCCCATAACCGCCCCACTGCTCCCTCACTTGTTACTCCTGGGAGCTTCAGGTGACGTGCCTGCGCAGAGAGGAGCACGTTCCCATTTTCTGAAGGGGAGCTGTGCAGCAACGTGCTGTGGTGGCCGAGCTGTTCCCCTCGCAGGCCGTGCAGCCGGGGCATTGCTTGAGGCAGGGAACTGCCAGCAAGAAAAAAAATAAGGTATAAAGTGGCATTGCATGCTGAACATACGGGATGTCTTCCTCCTCCACAGGCACGACCATCACTTGGCCGAGGAGACGGCGAGGAAAAAGCTGGGTCATTCCCATCGCTGAACGAGAGGCTCTCCTCGCCGGGTCAAAAGCACTCGGGCCGCCCAGGCTGCAGCCACGGCATCTGCTCGAGCAGCTCCCGATCTGCCGAACGTGGCCAGAAATAAACGTCCCTGTTACAACAGTACAGTATATTCTGGCTTTCATGTTGCCGGTGCATCTGGCCACATTAGTTCACTCTGTTGCCAGGGGAGAGGAACAAGGCTGACGGGCTTTACTTAAAAGAAACATAAAAAGGCAAAGCACTGGAGCAGCCTCCAGTAGGGCTGGATGGCTCCCATGTGACCAGGCCTCCCAGTTGCTATTTTCAGCAAGCAGTAAATAAAAGAGGATCTGAATTCCAGCGTGCACGAACTCACAAATCCAGCATGACTGAATTAAGGATGCTGCCATCAGAGAAGCCACAAACCTTTCCACTTCCGCTTCTTCACACTTTCCTAAACAAAATTTGACTAAGGCTGTCCAAACCCCAGAGCAGGAATCTCGGCTCTGATGTATTTAAACAGCATTCATTGCTGCAGGAATTTCTTCTTGCCACTGTGCACAGCAGCACAGGTTCATGCCACAGCAGGACAAACATATTGCCTTATTAAACAAACCAGGAAAGACATCTCTGTTTGCAGTAAAAAGATCTGTGCAGCCACTTAAAATATTCCAGATGTTTGAGCCGGGTGAGGTTTTCTGTCTTGTTTAGTTTGGGATATTTTAAAGTATTATTCATAAAGTGTGTTTCAGGGTGGGTTGACTTGAATAATGTGATTAAAATTGCTGATTTGAACGAGGAAGCTGGAAGTCTTGAATTTTAATCTTGTTTCAGTATGTAGCTTCTAGACATTTCCCTTAAAAACAGTTGATTCTCTTTGATTCCTATAATTTGATACTATTCAACAACTAGGAGCATGCACCGAAGCTATACATATGTAAGCAATTACCCAGCTTAACGTTCTGTTGATACAGAATCATACCCTTAATAGCTTTTTTTTCCTAGAGGAATTCATTTTTACTTATTGTTTGTATTAAGTTGCATTTGGAAACCTAAACTCAATTAAAAACTGTAACAATTTTACATTTAGGTGATTTTCTGACCTTTTTTCTGCTTGATGCCTCAGAAAACTAGCAGCTGATTACCCGAACAGGTACGCGCCGCGCGCCTGAGCACTGCATCACGCAGCTCCCACACGGCCTCACCTTGCAGACACCTCAAAATCCTTCAGCTGCTCCATCTCCTGCATCCCCCTGCCTCGTTCCCTCCATGGGGAAGGAGGGGTTTCCATTTAATTAATTTCTCGGCTCTTGGAATTTTTTAGACCGTAATTTAAATGATTGGAACAAGCACAATTGGCATCAGCTTGGGCTTGCTCTGCTCGTCCAGGAAAAGAAGCCCCCAGCTCTAAGCAGGCTGCCGAGGTCGGACACGAGCGGCGTGCCCGAAGCGTGCTGGGTTTCGGAGGTCTCCTGGTGCCTGAGCATTCGTCATGCTCGGATGCGTCCTGTCTGTCTTGGAAGTTGCTTAAAGTGACACCGAGGAAGAATTTAATTTATAGCCCTATTCTTTTAATCTTGGACAGCCAGATTTTTTCAGACATCCGTTTATTCCTCCTTATAATATATTAGATGGAGTAACTGCACCAGAGTCAGCTTCGAGGCAGCAACTCACTCTCGGGGGTTCTGCTGACATTTATAAACTGATCCTATTTCTCTCTTGTGTTTTATGTTATCAGCTAAACCTGTCGGCTTAAATTATTGCCTTGTAACCAAATCACAGTTATCTATTATTCTGTTATGTGTACGTTTCTGAAGCTCTGTACCTATATCAAGTTTTGCAGGGGCTGAAAACAAGACCACACATAAATAAACAAACGGAAAACACACCACACGCCCATCGCGCACAGCTAAGGGAAGAAGCAGGCATGGTATACACGGAGTATCTAAAGGCCGGGAGCTGCTGTGCTGAAGGTGTCACGTAATACCCAGGTGAGCCCACCTCTCCTTTCCTAGACAAGGATCAAATGCCAGCCACGTTCCCTCATGAAAAAGAAAGGCGCAGTCCTGCCCAGCACCCTTCCAGTACTGCACCCGGTTAGTGCTGGCCACTGCTGGCCTGGTTTGGCATCTCTGCACGGGGACAAGGCGGTGCCACAACTCGATATACAGCAGTAAGAAGGCATTAAAGTAATGGGGGAAGCCTTATATCATGTATGCACATGCAGACCTCATGCAGAGGTCTGCAATATCCCACTAAGCTTCCCCATCTCCTGCCTGCCCCCAACTCCAGCTGTGGTCCATCGATGTGCCCAGCACGAGCAGCACAACACGGACGTGAGATTGTGCCAGGAACACCCCCCTGCTCTGTCCTGCCCCCGGCAGCAGAGCGTTGCTCTGGGATGGCCTCTGCCAGCAGGAACAGGGCACTACAGCATCAGGCAGCCCCTCGGTCCCCGCTCCTTCACATCCTCCTGTCTGCTCGCTCCCCAAGCCAGCATCCTCATTTGCCACTGGAAAAACAATGAAATATCTATTCAGAGGGAAAACAACCCACCGCTACAAGTCAGAGGCTGGCTCCACAGTTCTTGGAAATCACCTCGGTGTCTGAGAGCATCAGATAAGATCTACCTTTCCTTGCTCTTTGTTCGTTTCCGTGCAGGAGAGTGACGGGAAGGCACTTTCTCTCTGACACAGGCAACAAAAGAATCTGCAAATCGATACCTGAATGTTCCCAGCAAAACAAACGGGCAGTGCTGCAATACCGAAAACAACAAGGCTGCACAAGACTGGCAGAGCATCCTCAAGAAGTGATCTGATGACACCACATCTCCACCTTCAAATAAAATAATGATTAAAAAGCACGAGGAGACAAACCCCAGGAAGCGGCACAGCTTCCCTCTGCTGCGGCCCAGGAACCACCAGTGCCACGGCCGGGCACTGAAGGGATGCCGGGGCATCCCGGTGTCCCCTGAAGCTCCGAAATGCCATAACGAGCGAGCGGCGACACCAGGATTATCCCCGGTGCGGCTCAGATCAGAAAGAGCCGCAGCCTCTTTGCTGCAGGGCGCAGGGGACAGAGCCCAGGGGACAACTTGCCCAGGGATGCTCAGGCAGGGTGCTGATGACAGCCCCGGCACCTCCCAGGCTGCCCGCGCTGCTGCGGGCTCTGCCTGCGGAGCAGGTGGGATTTGACAGGAGCAGCAGGTGAGCTCTGACGCCCGTTTCCCACGCTGAATGCTGTGCTCACAGAAAATCACAGGAACCAGCCTTAATCTGGAGGGGTTTGGTGTGTGTGCTCCGACTCCGGCCTCACTGGTTAGCAGTGGTGAGCCAGGAGGCAGCCAGAGCCTGGGTTTTTTGCCGTCCGGCTGAGTCACAGCACTCCTCGGACTGCTTGTTATTTCAAAACAGAACATTTTTACATACAAAAGGAAGAGAAGATGAGTAGCAGGCACAGGTCAAGAAGAGATGGATTACTGATGGGAAGAGGAAGCACAGAGCCTGAATCTCATTTTGCTATTTCCTGCACTTTTTTTTTCCCCTTTTCTGCTTCGCTTTCTGTATTGGTTCATCCAGCACTCCCAGCTCCTCCCAGGTAAGTGCCACCTGGAAAGGGAATTAATGCGCTGTTTATCACCCTTAGGGTTGGGTTTAACAGCACGAGGCCCCAAAGCTCCCCGCAGAAGCTGCCCCAGCAGCCCCAGGCATTTGTTAGGCACTGGAATGGGCTGCCCAGGGAAGAGGTTCAGCCACCATCCCTGGAGGTCTTTAAAAGACGTTTAGATGCAGAGCTTAGGGATATGGTTTAGTGGAGGACTCGTTAGTGTAAGGTCAGAGGTTGGACTGGGTGACCTTGGAGGTCTCTTCCAACCTAGGCGATTCTGTGCCTTCCCACTGCCCCTCGTTCGCAGCGCAGGCAGCGAGGAAGCTCCTGCTCCAGCATGCACGTTCAGGCTGAGATGTCAGCTCCCGTGGTGCTGGATTGAGAGCTTCACGCAGATCCTACGGCCCCTCTGTGTTCCACCAGTTCTGCACTTCTGCTGGGAAATGACAGCCTTTGTGAAGGCCGGTCCTACTTGCTGCCCACCGCTCCCTGCCTTGTCAGGGCTGCACAGTCAGCGACAGCAGGGGCTCTAATTACCCACCGTAATTAATCAGAAACTCTTTTTTATAACTCCTATACGCATGCCATGTTCATAAACTGTTTCTTAAGGATGTGCTTGTGGCAGCTGTAGGGGATCGCATCTCTTCCAGGGCTGCCTGGATGGCTGACAGCATCCCTGGGCTGCCTCTGCCTGCAAACAAAAAGTTTGTGCAGCGTCCCGCTGGTTTCATCGCCGCTATTTGGTGTTATTATTGCACCTGGGAGACCTTGGTACGGACAAAGATCCTGCTGTGCAAAGTACCTACAAGAACAAAGAGCCATCACTTCTTGGGATTGCAGAGGAAACCATGACAGAGGAGTTTTGTCCTTATGGCAAGAGCAAACAACAACTCAAATTGTTTTGTTTTCCAGTGTGCACGGACAAACGCGGAGCACGACGGGCCTGCTCCCAGGCTTGGTGGTGCTGAGGGGAACTCACCCGCGGGGCTGCGCCATGGGCGAGCACGGTGGGAAGCCCCGTGGGGTGCACGGCCATGCCCCTGTGCTCCAGAAGGACTCCCAGGCCTTCCTACAGGGTAGCACTGCTGCAGCGTAAAGCTACCAAACCCCAAAGTCTCAGGTATTTAACTTCTTACTCAAAATAAGGAAAACTGTTCTAAATTGCATGAGCACAGGATTACTACAGGGTTACGGGCATCGATACCCCCCAGACTGCCAGAGGTAGGGGCTGCATCCCTTTGAGCTCACTAGCTGCCAGCAGCATCTTGCACCAGCGTCTTCCAGGAATGGCTGACTCTGATGAATTATCGAGAGACTGCATGAACAGTTTAAAAAAAAAACAACAAGGATGTTTCACATAAAAGACACTTAGTTGGTCCGTTTATCTGACAAATTCTTCCTGTAATACTCCGAGCTATGCTAATAAACACCCTGCGAGTCAGCCTGCCAAAACGGTGATGGCTAAATGCAGAATCTCCAACCCGGCTTTTGCTCCGCTCCGAGCAGGGACAGAGCCATCTGAAACCAAGGGTGAACCCGCTCCCAGCTGCTGGCAGCAAAGCCACCCCCAGGAGAACCCCACACCGCGGCATGGACACACCCCAGGGGGCCACTCTCTGCTCTCACCCAGGGGTCCCAGGGAAGCAGCCCCAGTTTCTGCTGGATTTAGACCATGACCAGTGCGCGAGGAACGAGCCGTTCTCCATTCACCTCTCGCTTGGTGAGATGCAAGTTGCTTACTGGTGCTTCCTGGGACGTTGCCTTCCGCTGGCTGATGCCACGGGGATTGCTGAGTGGGCTCAGAGCACTCAGGGCGCCCTAAAACCAGGATTACGGAGAGACGAGTGCCCACGGCAAACTCCTGGAGCACTTCATCTGTCTTGCATCATACGATTTTAATGGCAACAGCTTGCTTGCTGCAGTAATGATGAGGCCTTTAAACACCATCCGTCAGGCCTACAGCTCAAACGCCTGTTTATCTGGAAAAGGATTTAAAGCTCCTCTGTTGTTCTAGTGCAGGGAGGTCTTTGTCATTTGTTTCTCTCAGCATATATAATGAAAATGTTGTTAAAATGTCTTCAGCATCCAACCCCTCCTTCTGTGATTCGACCTGCAGCTAAAGGAGAACAAAGCCCTGCGAGGAAGGCGCCCTCCAATAAGTAATACTTGGTTAGACATGCGAAAGCATCAGTTAAATTTGGACACTCAGCTGGACCGCTGCTAACGACTGCCAATGTGAGCCGAGCCAGCTCTCTCCCACTGCAGCACTATTTGTGCTCTCTCAATTACCGGCGAGCACCGGGAGCCGGGTTATTCAAACTCGCTGTGCCCCGCGAGCGCCGGGCTCCAGCTCCTGCCAAACCCACCTGCTGCCTTGGCTCGGCTTGGCCTCCAGGAGAGCAAAACAAGAGCCGAGCTGGCTGCCAGGCTGAAAAGCCAGCAAAACTCCAACATCTCGTGGCAGGAGGAACCGCACAGGACGAGAGAGCCGGTGGCCAGGCGCAGGGCAGAGAACGCGTCTCCTGCAAGGCGTCTGCTGCTTTCTGGGGTGCTCTGAGACAGCGAACGATGGGAGCGGAGGCAGATGCTAGCGAGGAAGTCTTCGGGAAGGAGCGATGGGAGGGCTCCGAGAGGACATATGGTGCCTCTCTGATGGGAGTCACTCCTGTAGCATCTGTTGATGTATCTGCTGCTGCTGCCAAGAGAGAAAAGCTTCAGATGACACGGAGCTCCTCGCAACAAGTGCTTCTGCCCTTCCACCTCCCTCTCTGCAAAGGCTTCTCTCTCGCTTGCACTACAGCAGCAGGAAATGCACCAGGAAAAAAAAAATAATAGCGTGGAGGAAGGAGGAAGAGCTGCCCTTTTGTAAAACTGGCAGAAACATGTTTTTACTTTATAAGCAAAACTTTCGCTCCGGCTTTGAGCCAGTCATTTCTTATGCATTACCACACGGCCTTGGTTACAGCGTGATGCATGTGTTTAGTGATTCTATATGAAGCACTTAATTTATTTTCTGTTCTCATATTGGGCTCGATTCTGGGAATGCTAGCAGTCTGGAGAGTTTAATCCCCCAAAGGTCCAGGCAGCAGACGAAAAGCAGAGGTGGGAGGTGTGCAGCCACGCTCGGATCATTTCAGCTATCAAACGGCACGCTGGGCTGCACGGACGCCGGACTGACCTCTGCCTCACCACGTCGGCATCAAACAGAACCATTATTTGCAAAAGCCAGTTGTAATCCCTCACCAGCTCCCCAGGTTATTTATTCCTAAGCCTAAACTACTTCGTAATGTCACTGCAACCTGTTAAATAATTGTCGTCCCACAGGTGTATTTGTTACACTTGAAAGCCCATCTGGGATGCTGCATGCTTATCTACATTCCGGGAAGATCAATGCAGAAGGCAGGCAGAAAAGAAAAATGAGGATGACCAGGAGAATTGAGAATCTAACAGAAGGAACAGGGGATGATATTTATCCTGCCTAATTTTAGGAATCTAATGGTCAGATACTTTTCCTGAGCTAGGCAGCACTGGCTTCTTTACTGTGAAAGAGATTTCCACCTCCAAAAAAATCACCAGCCACAGCTGTCTTCAACATCTGCCCTGGAGAAGGAGAAATGACCCTCAAAGAGCCTCTCTTTCTCTCTCCAATGAGCACTGATATGACCACCACAGATGAACACAAGGGCAGAGAAAATTGCCCTCAAGGAACCCGGCGATGCAGAGGCATGACAAGGACAACTGCTCTCTCAGGAGGGATAATCCGGCAGGACCAACACTGGCGCTCGACGCAGGGGTCCTAAGCTTGGTCACGCTGAATCCGTGGCTGGAAAAGAGAAGCTGAACCCTAAGATTGTGCAAAAGGAGGAGAAAGGGGCAATAAAAAAAATATAAATAAAAAAAATAAAAAAGCAAGACTGTTTTTGAGGGGAAGGCTGGGAAGCTTCAGCAGGGGTTCTTCACGACTGGCTCTCAGTGGTCGCTGTTCCTCTCCCCAACTTCTGCATACGTAAAGCAATCAAGGCTGAAATGGAAAAGGCAGACACGTACCACAGAGGAAAAGCAACCTCCCTCTTCGCAGCTCCAGCCATCCCTGGGAGCGTTTCAGGACACGCTGTGCTGCTGGCAGAGCACGCGGCGTGTTGACTCGGACTGCCTGGCCACGAGACGCGTGTCAGCTGGCCCGGCGCACGCCTGCACCGCAGCGGCCACGTTACATCCCAGCACCCAAGCATCCCCCAGCCTACAGCATCCACCAGAGCCAAGAGAGTGCAGGTCCGCAGGCAGCTGGACAACATCTCCCCGGTTACACCCTGCGAGGTGCCTGACCCGAAAGGCACGGCTGCGAGACGAGCAGAACGCAGCGAAGGCACCGTCTGCCAGCTCTGCTGCCAAGCTAGAGTGAGAATGAATTTCAATAATAAAAGCTGGAATAAGGAGATGCCTTGGAGAGCGTGTTGGTATAGTGCTTTCCTAAACTTCAATTTAAAGCCTCATTTCTATAGCTAATGCAGTCGTAAGGGACATTAGCCTAATTTTTGTCGAGAGAACTTGTCAACACTGCAGTATTTAAGACAGGCGCTAAGGACTTGTTTTATCTCGCAGATAGATCACCGAGAAAGAAAGTAGTTGTGCCGCTCTTAGTTCATAGCAAAACAAATTGACATTCTCCCTGGGCCTCGATGGGGGAATGGGAGATGCTTCTTTAAAAATAATAATAATAATGTGTACATGAGCAGCTCTGCATTTTGTTCAGGGCCTTGTGCACATGCTGCAGCAGAGGTCGGGTCCAAACCCGCAGCAGGGAACCTACGGGGAGGTGCTTTCACTCCCAAGACATCAGTCTTGTCCTTTCCTTTCCATATACATTAGGTACAACATCTGCCCCAGTTCCTGAAGGGTCTGCTGATGGTGCTCAGCAGTTTAACCACGGATTACCACCAGACTGATTTCAGGGTAACGCCGAGAAGACCGGTGGTGGAGGTACGGAATTGGCTTTGCCTCCTCAGCTGCTCCAGCAGGAGGCTGAAATGGAAATTGCCTGGGCTGCTTTTAAGTGATGCTCCATGGGTGAGTCAGCAGAAAGCAAAGGACAGAGGCTGTAACCTGCATCTTCAGAGAAAAAAAAAACTCATTTGCACGATCCTGTTCCCATCATACCCCTGCTAATATCTTTGGCATCGGTCACGGTAGAGCCATTCAAGTGATACAAACTGCAAGTGCCTGAATACGTTCCAGCAAGCCACCCCTGGCACACGCTCCCTCTGTCCCAGGCAAGGCTGCTCCCACCCCAGTCCTCCCTTCCTGACAGACACCTTCCCCTGCACGCCCCCTTGACATCTGGGGGTTTATCTTCCAGCTGTACAGCACCAACCTGGAGCTCTGTAAAAGAATTCATGAGTTCGTACGAGCCTGGGTGCATTAGTGCTGGCATGGCTTCGTGCTAGCCACGTGCCAGCCTCAGGGCTGCCTTTGTCCCAAGTCCCAGGTAATAACGTTGATGCCATGGCACAAACACCAGGGCAGGAGCTGCAGCCTCCCACGTGCAAAGTGCCCTCTTCTTTGCAGGAGCATGATCTGGGGCTGCGGGCTGACAGGCAGGAGGACAGCTCTGCTCTGCTACAAATTCTGCACTCGCAGAAGAGCTAAATCATTACGATGGCCAGAAACGTCCCTTGGGAAGGAAATCCTCTCAAAGATAAATCAATAACTCTGTGTAATTTTAGCATGCAGCCAGGAGAATTTACATTGCCAGGAAGGCTGAGAGCTCTGCCACGGAGACAGAGCTGCAGCAGCATCAAATGGCCCTGAAGCACTCCCCCGAGCAAGAGCCTGGGCTCTGGGTACTGATCACAACGCCAGGAGCTTCACAAAAGCCTGGCCTCTGGTGTGACAGCACTGCTACAGTCCCAGGAGGACGTGGCAGCAGGCAGAGACACGGCATGGCAAAAGTCCCTCGCAAGGAACCTACCTCGCCCCAGCTGTCCTCCTCCGAGGCCACGGCAGAGCTGGCAGACACTGCGGGGTGCTAGGGGTAAGAGCAGGCAAGCACAAAGCAGGAGTTAAAGACAAGCACACAACACAGGGAAAGTGTTACGGCCACTCGGTACCCTCTGGCTAGGGTTACAGAGGTTCCCACCAGCCAGAGCATCTGCAAAATAAGGCGAGACAGTGATATGCTGCAGAATGTGCTGTGATTAATGAGACTGCAATTTACGTAATTATATTAATGCAAAGAACACTTGGACCAATAAGTTCAAGGAAACTAATGACACTTTACGGCGCAGTTCAACACTGAGCAGTAACTCTGGCAAAAAGAGGGGAAAAAAATAAGGACCCTAATTATTCAGCAGTTCTTCTCCTCGCAGATTCTCAGGGTCAGCTTGGAGGAGAAGGTGGCCTGAATTATATTTTCGTTTCCAGAACATCAACGGAATTGCTAACTAAGTTCCAGCGGCAAGGTCGAAGCCTGCCCGTCGTTATGCATGCCGTCCCCCTCCCGACTGCCGGCTCCAGCACCGCCGTCAGCAGGCAGGTCTCAGGCTGGCAGCGTCCTGAGAGCGGGCTCAAACCACCAGCAGCCCGCGATGCTCCTCCAGAGACACCTTTTTGCTCTGGTTCCCAGCGCGGATGGATGAATTACAGCAGCTAACTCCTTAGAAGCTAAAAGCGGTCTCCGTGAAGAGCAGGACTTGAAGCTTGCTGAAGATAAGCTCGACGAGTAAACACCTCCATCCACCCGGCAGCAATGTGCTGTATGCCCACACCCCTCACATATTGCGACCAAACCACCAGGCAGACGTGGAGCCTGTGCTGCTAACACACCGGGGCTGGAGACGTCCTTCTTGCATGCAGATGGAGCAGCAAACACGTCCACACCTGCCTGGGGGAACGGAGCGGGGCCGCCCGGCGCAGCGGGAGGACGTGGATGTGCCAAGCCGTGCCATTCCTCCCGCTCCCCTTCAGGCCCGTCAGGCTCTCAAACGGAGATGCCCACAGTGCTGGCACCCCCCGCGTGCCTCTGTCTGCACATCGGGTTTTACAGCAGCTCCAGACGGGGCAGTTTCCACACCAAGACTTGGACTTGGCCCCTCTGAAGCTAAGGGCTGCTAGCAGAGCTGACCCAAAGGGGAACGGAAGGGTTGGCACCAGCACCGAGCCAGAGCTGGAGATGTGTAATGACGGCCCCGAGGAGAAGCACGACACCCCGTTATGTTCCTACGACACAGGACTCGAGGCTGTCTAAGAAGCCAGCGCAGAACAAACCTGCGGTGACAACGCAGGACAGGAGACCACACAGAGACACCTCCGTGCCCAACCCAGAGGCGCACCAAACCCCACCGGAACACTTTACGTGGACGGTCGGTCACAGTCGGGGTCAGGAGCCCCAGGGCTCAGGGGCTACGAGGAGGCAAAGCTCCCCAGCTGGCTCCCAGGCTCGGCAGCGTCCTGCAAGACAGAACATGCAAAAAGCCAACTCGATGACTGGGAAGACACATATAAAGTAATCCGTCACATGGCAATTTGTGTGCACCCAAATGTCCTGCAACACAATTAGAAATCAATAGCGAGAAGCAGAAACCCTCGGCCACACGGTAAAATATAAAGAACGCTTGTAACATTGATTTTTTTTAAAGTGCCTAAGAGAAGACAGTTGCGAAAGAGCCTGAGAAATCAAAGCAAAATGCCTGAATTGAAGCCCTTTTTCTTAAAAAGACATTAATAATGGATTTTCAATGCAAGAAGAAAAACTGAAACCCACACCAAATTCTCCTGGTAATAACAGCTTTCTGCAAAGCCCAGCTATTAACGTAACAGGGACGTCCATCAATCAAGCACGCAGAAAGTACTTGGAGAGCTAAAAAAGGAGCAAGCAAACATCTGCTTTTGGCAACTTAAATTTTGCCCTTAAATGCAGGAACACAATAAATTATTGCAAGGTTGCGCTTGAACTCATTTTCTTCCGTCCTGGACAAGTAAGTGCTGAGCGTGGGGGGTAAAGGTCCACAAGCACGCCGCTCTGCGGTTTGTGTCCACGAGAAACTCGGAGAAAGAGGCGTGATTTCATCTGAAGACTAAGCGATGCTTGAAAAACATCCGTGCCTTTCTCAGAACCAACAACACGGTGCGTTCCCAACAGCAAACACCTGCAGCAAAGTGACAGCGAACGACTCTTTGAGCCAGCAGCTTTAGCAACCACCTTTTTGTAGTTAAGGAAGTTCCTCTGAACTCCTCTGCACCCCCAGCCATCCTAAAGCCGTCCAGGGCTCTGTTTACAAGCTGGAATGATACCAGGGTGGGATGAAAAGGCATCGAGGTTGCTCTGAGGTAACAGTCACATCCCTCCTCGTTTCAGCTCTTCTCTTCCCGTTTCCGTGCAGTCCCCACGGGAAGCTGCAGTAATTAAGACAGGTCTTTGGTGCCTGCGCTTCCCAGGGCTCGCATCTCTGCAACGCTTCGCTCTGCGGGTCCGTCCTCCCAGACAAGCACTGTCTGACTGGGGTGTTAGCAGCAAACCTAACAACTGCGGGACTTACACTGAAAAAAAACAAACACCAACCAACCAGCTGGCAATGAAAGTAACCGAGGAGCCCCTGTGCCTCTGATATTTGCTCTTTCTTTAAACAAACTGGGTCAAAACAAGCGCTGGAGCTAATGATCAGAATTTACTGATTCAACTAGAAACTGTAGGCATCGCTGCAACTAAGTCTTAATATATTCTGAAGAGTGACACTATAAAATGACATTATGGAAGTCTGTATTTATTGTCTCCCCATGCTTTCTGTATCCAAGGTGCTATGTTACACTTAATAACAGCTTTCCTCCCCAGCTGCCAGTGCTGCAAATCCTGCCTGACACCTGACAAGCGAACGGTTGGGGTTAGCCTACCCCCCCAAGTACACACATCTCCACTCGATACAGAGCTCTAGCAGCGTGTGGAGGGATGAGTGATTGAAGCAGCACTGCCCAGGGGAGGCACAGCCAAGTACAGACCATCTCCTCACGTGCTGGCTCTGCAGGGCTCACCGTGAAGCAGCAGCAGCGTCCTTTGGGCCCTCCTCCACGGACTGGACCGAAGCAGAGAAGCAGCAGCTGTCGTAGGGAGGCACCTCCAGCTCTGTGTGAGGCTGCCCAGCTCTGCTCCCTGTGAAGTGCATCTCAAGGGCCCCGCATTTAGCTTGTAGACCTTGGACACAACCTTCCTCAAGCGTGGTCTTTATGGAGTGTCGTGTTTTACCTGTCTGCAGGGTATGCTTAAGTCTGAAAGAAATTCACCTTCGCACTCAGGCTGTACATGGGCAGTGCCCTGGGCTGTGGGTGGGTGCTTGACAAAGATGCTGTCGTCCCACCCTGCCTGCATCGTCTGCACTGCGGAGGAGACAAAAGAAATCACGTGGGCCACCTCTAGTCCACTTCAAGAAAAATTACGTGTGGCATGTTTTTTTTTATTGAGTATAGATGAGAGTGAACAGTGAAAACAGGCAGCGTAGGTGGCTTGACCTATCCCGAGGGCCTTTGTTGTAGGAAATGAAGGGGAGCACACACACTCGCTCCCCGCAGAGCGGCTGCATTAACACCTCTCACCAACACAGCTTGATTTGGACGAGCCTCGGCTTTTCCTTCTCTTCTCCTTGCCAGCAAACCCAGCCTTTCCTGCAGGCAGCAGGGCAAAGGAACCAGCTCTCCTCTGGCTGCAGCCTCGCTCTGCTCCTCTTGCAGGACAGGTCTTTTCCCTTCTGGAAGGGAAGGTAAAGCTTTGGAAAAGAGCACCTGAGGAGATCAAAGTAGGTGGAAAGACGATAAAACAGGACTTAGGATGAGAACAGTGAAAAGCTTCTTGCCTCATCTTCCAGCAAAGGCTCTGGTCCCCGAGGGTGCCTTCACTCTGGCCTCAGGCTCCAGCCCTGCTCAGCCCCACATCCCCACAGCAGCTGGTCCCAGTCACCGCTTCATTGCCTCTCTTCAGTGGGGTCTGCGGCAACTCTTCCCATGTTTGCTTCGTTTGGGTTTCAGCTGATGTTGGCGGGACGGAACAGTCAGCACCACCAGCAGGATTAGCAGCTCTCTGTGGAGCCCAGATGAGATCTTCAGTCTTAGGAAAGGCACCGTCCTACAGAGTCCTGCAAGGCCCCTCGGAGATCATCCAGCCCAAGCCCTGCTCAGGCAGGGCCACCGCACGTCCGCTGCCCAGGACTGTGCCCATTTGGCTTCTGGACATCTCCAAGGATGGGGATTCCACCACCTCTCCTGACAACCTGCTCCAGCGTTCCATCACCCCACACTACAACAGATTTTTCTACACTTAAACAGAATTCCTTCTGTTTCATTTTGTTCCCATAACCTCTTCTCCTGCGACGGGGCGCTGCGGGCAGGAGAGGAAGGCTCCTTGCCCTCGCTCTGCTGGCAGTGCTGTCCCTCACGCAGCCCAGGAGGCGCTGGCCACCGCTGCCCCAAGGCACACTGTTGGTCTGCGTTCAACCCCGCGCTCCCCAGGGCCCCCAGGTCCTTCATCATCTGCCGCCTTGTTACAGCTCTGCACTCGAGATAGCGAGCGGTCGAATCGCTTCCGCACATTGCCAAGTGCAGAAGAGGGAGGCAGCTGTAATTACCAGGAAGCTGGTCAGCAGGTTAAATGGCAGTGTGATGGATGAAGAACAGGGGGGCTTCGTGTCAAATAATAAGCAGATTATATCAAAAAGGTAAATGCATCTTAAAAACGGTCTTGAAGATAACTTAAAAGGTGCTTTTGGAAACACCACCAGACAGAAGCAGAAAGGTTTCACTTGGGCTGCAAGACACATGCTAAAAATAAAACCTGGTCCGGGGTTAAAATGTAAATTGTTGGCTAGATCTATTTATTCACACCCTGCAGTGATGGCAGAGACAAGCAGCTTGATGCTTTTTCTTTTACTTTGTAGGATCATAGGCACAGTCCTGTTATTGCCATTGCTGCTTGCAAGGTCTTTACAACCCTGGGAGATCTCCGGCAGAAGAACAGAAGAAATGCCAAGTGACAGGCTGCATACATTAATTCCGTATTCAGGTAACATCCTGGTGCAAGTGAATGACCCAAGCGAAACTTCCTGCAGTCTTAAGGAGCAGGGAGAAAATCGGGAGAGAGAAAAAAATCCGAGTTGAAGAGAGAGATTTTGAATCAGAAATGTTACCCCTAATTAGAATTGCCAACGCCACCGTGCTTACTCCTTCCAAGATGTAAATATTTAATAAAAAATTAAACTTGAATACAGTTCTGTGAGGTTCTTCCAGTCAACTGGAGTGAGCTCTACAAAACGTCAAGACAGACCCAGGGAGGTTACATTTCTTTCCCAAGCTTATGCTGGTAGAGCAGAGCTGGAAAAAACAGATATCTATTTCTTAACTCCGAATTTTCCTTGAGATGCTAGAGGAAGCTGTCGCAGTAAAGCAGTGACATTTGTTTTGGTGCGCTCAAGGAAGAACAAATGCAAAACAAGCTTCGAGACTTCACGAAACATCAAATAGCTGCTTTAATTTACATCTCAGACAAATTCCTTGCAGCTTCTAAAATGAAGGGAGGGCAGAGAGCAAAGAAAATACTCTGCCAAATCAGGACAGCATGATGGATATGGAGACTGTTCCTCAGAAGAGCAAGGTGCTTTTAAGCCAGAACGGAGGAGGCAGAGCACCTGGCTCTGGAAAGGCTTTGTGGAAAAAGAGAATCTGTTCATACTGTGACCCCATAAATAAAAGTATGGAAAAATTAAAAAGAATAGTTGCAGCCTCATCTGAGCAAGAGCACTGATTGTAGCCATGAACTGTGAAGGACCAGGATGAAATGTTCCTCTCAGGAGCCATTTCACCGTGTGCCGAGTGCCCAGAAAATATCTTTGTGCTCACCCACCTACAGTCAGTTTCCTAGAAATTCTAGTAAGCAGAGTCTGCGGGCACATACAGGAAGGAACAGCCAGAGCAGGACCATGGGAAAAATATTTTCTCCCTAATTATGAAGAAGACAACATTGTGAACTCGACAAACACAACTGGGACCGCCAGCAGACACTGAGGCTATGGCCACATCCGCGCCTCGTACGAAGGGCTCAGAAACGATGACTCTGGCCACAGGAGAAGGGAAGGCACTCAGACTGGCAATTCAAGATTACCGAGGCTGGATGCACTCCCAAATGTCTTCCAAGAGGGAAAACATTTTTCTTCCAAAGCACCGTTACAAGCTTGAAATAAATACACAGACTGTTAGATAAAGACAGAGATAAAAATAGGCCTGTTATTAAATACCTCTTCTTTAATGAGGTTCATCCTTCTAAACAGTCACACGAAGGTTATTAACATTATTACAGAAAATATAGCATGCTCGCACATAAAAACCATGGCAAGATATTTCTCATCACCCAGCACACACTGAAGCATCTCTCAGCAGCTCAAATCATCCCCGGCTCAGCTAAAAAAAAGATTAAAAGAGAGGAATGAGATCTCCCCTGTCTGGGAAACCATCTCGCCTTTCAAAGCATTTTTTCCCTTCCAAAACAACGTAAATTTAACTATGTGAATGATTCCCACTGCTTACACCTACTGCCATACAGCTGGCATGCTTACTCTCGTAGCTAATGCTACGTTTACACTGCAACACCAGTCAGAGCATCATTAAAGCCAGCTCCGAAAACATTTGGAGAAAATGCAGCCTAACCTCCTATTGCTGCACACAAAAAAAGCCCTTGAACCTGCAGCACCTCCGTCACCTGGATTACCGCTGCTTCAAACCAACCACTAACACGCTGCGGGGGGGCGGCGTCCTACAAGCAGCGGGCAGGAGTCACCGGCTTGTCTCATGTGGAAATGCAGCAGTGCAGAGTTCAAATGCTGGACCTAATTGACAAAAAAGTACTGGCTGTGTGTTAGAGAAGCCAGCAAACCTTTGTCTGGGTTTGGGGAAAAAAAACGGCTCCCGGTTCACTTCTCTGAAGCTGACACCGTCACGGACATGCTGGCCAGAACATTGGCCGCAAAACCTCCCAGGTCACAGAGAAGCAGACGAGGAAACGACCCCGCAGCCAGGACGGTGCCTGCCGAGCTCCCGTGTGCGGCACCAACCTGCCCCTCCCGCAGCACCGAGCAGAAAAAGCTACCCACGGCTCCACTGGTGCACCTGTCCCATCAGTTGTCTTCTGTGGGAGGTTCTTTCAGCGTTTCTTCCGTTGTTGTTTTGTTCGTCGGGTTGTTTTTAAATGTGCGTGTTCAGTTGCTGGCCTACGGAGTGCTGCTGTCTGGTTTTGTACTGCATGGTGAGACAGGAAAAGGCTCTGCACCTCTGGTGGCTGGCAAAGGTCAGCTTGGTGCCCGAGGACCCAGTAACAGCCACGGCTCTTTCCGCTACCTGGGCCCGAGGCAATGATGTTCCCAGCACCTCCACAGCTGCGGCCACGACGGCACCTCAGCAGGAGGCTGAAAGCTGTTTTACAGTCTGCACTTCCACCTCCGAGAGCGGGCATCCTTCACAGGGTACCTACTCAAACAGAGGTTTCACAAACCTCTCCACATGCCATCTGAGCATCAGCGCTGAGATCTTGCTTTGCTTTACGCTCTTGCCTTCCAGCGCATCCCACCAGAGCCAGAAGCGGCACAGGAGGTTTCAGCCCGGCACCTTTGTCCGAAAAGACTTCTGGTGTAAGGAAGAATTGGGCAGGAACTTGTAAGGAAGGCAGCCTGAAGTGGATCGTCCTTCCTGGGCCGTGAGGGTGAGAAGCACATGAGGATGGGGAAGCTGAGAGAAGGGAGCACAAAGGCATGCGGTAAGAAACCAGATTTAGAGGCATGAAATACTTTTCGGATATCAAAAGCACAAGGAGAGATGGAAAAGCAGGCAGGAGAGCTAGCAGCAGCCATAACGCCAAGCTCTGAGCATTTGCAATTGCTCTCAGGACTGCCTGGGCTTTCCTGTCGGCTGCGACCAGCCTGCAGCAGTCCCTGTTGCTGGCCAGAGCCCGCTGTAACAACACCACAGCCGAGATTTCTCCCTTCTGCAGAGCAGTAACTAGTTCAAAAAGAAAAGCAAATAAAAGAACTGGAAAAGCAGCATTTCATCTGGTACAAATGAGGTTCACGCACGTCAGGCTTTGCAAAAACAAGCGTACCCTCGTGGCTCACCGGCACCTCTCACAGCCCCCCCTTGCCAGTGCTGACACAGATATTTCAGAGACCTGCCTACCACTGCCTGAGGCAGGTCGGGGTCACCCAGAAGCCAGAGATTTGGGCAGATTCATTAATTCAGCAAAGCAATTAGCAGGAGGCAGGTCAGGCCACCCCAGTGAGCGACACAAGCAAGACGCCCACCCAGAGCCAGCCAGGCTGTGGGATGGGTCTGGCACGGGACCGCTGAGCCAGGGGGGCCCTTTGGATGGGGAGGAGAGTGACAGAGACTGGCAGGGCACCCTGCGGCTCTGTGTGCACAACCTGCTCCTGCTGTCACCTTCTCCACCCAGCTTTAAAAAGCTCTTCCCAGCTTACAGCCGCGCTGGCTCCGTTGGAGGCTGAGATCTCCTGAAAGGCAGGCTGATAACGAAGCTGGACCCCGTTATTCCCCAGCCCCAGTCTCTTTCCCCCAGCATCACAGCAAGACTTTCAAAGGAGCTTCTAAAATTAACTCCCAATGCGGATGTTGTCGTTGAGGGCCATGTCTCCACATGCATAAAGCCTTGTTTGTGCAGCAAATGAGACCCAGGAAGACCTGGGACAAACATCAACAGCAGAGATAGTACTGACAGAGAAAGCAGCCCGAGGACCTTTGGAAGCTGCAGCCACGGATATTTAAATGCTAAGTGATGTATCATCAGCTCCCTGCTGAACTTAAGATGGTTTCATCTTCACAGAAGCAGCAACAGCAGCATGCTCACATCAACTTCTCTCTTGCAATTTGATCAAGAGCGGCAGTCATGGCTTCTTATTTTTTTTAACCTGCAATATAATTAGGCACTTAGGAAAATGACTGCACAGTGCAAACGCTATGGGGTAACTGCAGGTATCAGCACGGGGCTCTGCAAGTCACACGGTTAACCACAGCCAAAGGCCAGCCCAGCTCCCGTAGCGTATGCTGCACCTGAGCGGATGCCAGGACTTGGTGCCCGAACCTGAGAGAGACCCGACGCTGCAGCACTGCAGCCACCAGCACAGGATTCTGCTCTGCTGCTCCAGTCCCGCGGCTCTGGACCAAAGGAAGCCTTTCCGTGCCCCAGTGCTGGTTCCTCTCAAATGGCAGGCATGCACAGGAGACTGCAAATATTTTGATATTTTCAGCAGATGAGGCTCTCATTCGATCCATTTGGATTTGGAGACTGGACACATTAATTCACAACATTAAGCTGACAGCTCAGAAACCTGCCAGCGAGCTCCTGCCGCGCTGGGGAATACCAAAGTGCTGCTGCCACCGAGGTGCACGCAGCCCAGCAGCACCGTGCAGCCCAGGCTCCCCCCCGCCTTGCTGGTCGCTGCTAAGGGAGGTGATGATTAACCCCCTCTTCTTTTCCCAATTAAACACTTGCCTTTTCTGCTTCTTCAAAGCAGCAAGAGGATTACACAGGTCTCCAGAAACTCCATGGAGAGAAAAAGTCAAAGAAGAAAAGGGCTAGCTAAGAACACAAACCTCAGCGATAATGAACAAAGAAAGAAACAAAAAAAAAGATCAAATCACTGAAACCAGCCCAGAAGGATTGCTCAGCCCTGCTCCCCACAAACCCTGAGCTGGGGCAGCTGCAGGAAGCACAGGGCACAGCACTACACACATCCACTGCTCTGATGTTCTGCCCCAGGCTTCTGCCCTTGCCATGGCCCAGACAAGCTGCTGGACTGACATAAACCTTTGCTACAAACCAGCACGGCCTTCTTAAATTCACGCGCTAAGTTTCCTGGCATTTAGGACCTCAGATAATGTGGCTCTCCACGGAGTTTGCCACCACATCCTTTGGCCTGACCTTCACAGCAAGGCCTTCCCAGAGGAGCAACTTCCAATGCTAATGTCAGGTGGAGAAATCTGCTGGTCGGTGATGTGATTAGCTGATCAGAGCAATCCGATTTTCAGTCATCAGCAGGAATGGCTCTCACCCGATGCTTCCCTGTGTTTTGTTTAGCAAAGTGCCCAAATG
This sequence comes from Oxyura jamaicensis, assembly GCF_011077185.1. Taxonomy (NCBI): domain Eukaryota; kingdom Metazoa; phylum Chordata; class Aves; order Anseriformes; family Anatidae; genus Oxyura; species Oxyura jamaicensis. The sequence goes on from NC_048905.1 coordinate 6,658,105, forward strand.
ACAGAAATAAGTGGTGCCTTGGAAATGAAGCATTAATGTGCCCTAGGACGCCGTGTGGCAGGTTTGAGGTCACCTGGAAACATGGAATACACGCATTTATATGCAGGAGTGCAAAGAAAACTGTCAGTTTGACATAGAAGACCAGAACAGCTGTGAGTGCAGTAATCTCAAGGACAGTTTTGTCATCGTGACCGTCCAAATAACCACAAGAGGTCCCCGCCTCGCAGATTCCCCTCTTCAACAAGACCACTCTCCAGTGTTCCCCGTCATCTCTGCTGCCCCAAAGACTAAGGAGCAGCCTTTGGTTCCCACAGCCAAAGAGTACCTTGAAAACCAGTAGGGAGTTCCTGTGTGCAGGCAGGCTCACCTCCACGCGCTTGGAAAAGCTCAGCATAAGGAACAGCAAAGCAGGCCACTTCAGCTAGGTTTCTCCAGAGAGCTTCTGACTCATAAAGGCACTATCATCTGGTACAAGTGCCTTTAAAAAGGAAAATAATAATAATAATAATATAGGAAGCACAACTTCAAAAAAAACTATCTGTCTCCATGATGGAAGCTGAGATGAGGAATGATGCAATCACAGGCAGCATCCCCATGCAGAGGATGCTGCAGCCCCACTCATTAAAACCCAGGTAACCTGCAGGTGCAAACCAAGAGCAGAGAGAAAAGCCCTGCAGACATCTTCATCATTGCCTCCGATGACACCTCAAAGACACGTGGAGGAGCTGGGAGACTTTCCAAGGAGCGCGTATCCTTTCCACCTAACCCAACAGTACCTGGTGCATTATTTAGTGCCATGTGAAAAAGAAGCAATGCCTAACAAATACGTTAAAGGACTTTGTGAAGTCTCACCAACCTTTCCACAGCCCGTCAGCTGCCCAGCTGGCTGGCAGAAGAGACAGCTGATCTCCCCGCTTCCCGATTACAGGCGGCAGAGCTCTTCGGGTAACTGTCTCTCCGTGTTTGCATCCAGCTACCTCCAGCAGCTTGAAGCGCGCACAAAGCACAGGAAGAATTTGATCAAAATCCAGCTCGCGTTTTAGGCAGCGAGGGAACAACTGTACAAAGCAGCATCACACATACAGTAACAGTTGAATTTTGTGGAGCCATCTGACAGGTTACAGGTTGATGACACTGCTGCAGTCTCAGTGGGAATGCATTTTGATGCAATTAGCAGCAAGGAACTAGGAAAAACAGCAGAATAAAACTGGAAATACACGTATGAAATGTGAGCAACCACGGGACTGGAGAGGAGTGTAAAGATCAGGTGTTAGGCTCAGAACAGGAACAAGATGAAACAGGAGTGCGGCAGGGGCGAGGTAACTCGGAGCTCCCTTCTGCTATTTAAAATTGAAGACCCAAAGACTGAGCGAAGTTTGCTTCCACTGGAAGAGATGGGCAGAGTTGGCTACATGGAGACAACGGAAGATGGGAGGGCATCCTGGAGAGCTGGGCAGAGGAAAGCAAATTTCTGAGCATCTGAGTGCAGCTTCCCTCAGCCAGTGTCAAGCACACCCCAGCTGGGGCAGCCAGGAGGGTGTTCAGCTACGAGCGTGAGGAATCAGAGCAGAAAACGAGTGAAGGTGCAGAACCACCAGACCTGTTGTGCTGCCAACCTGTGTTCCTGTTAACTGACCCAAACGCACGTGCTAACTATGCGAGTCACACAGCCACACGCAGGATTTCACCCCAGTGAAACTGCAGGAGACAAAAAAAGAGACTGGCGGGGGCGAAGCCAGGGAAGACTCCTTTTTCCCATATGTTTTGAACCAAAGCCTGCACGCGCACCTGTAATGAGGACCTGTCATGACTAGACAATGAGGCAGGCCCCCAGGTAAGCCTTTTACAGCAAGAATTGAAATTCTTCCCTTAGAGCACCCTGTGAATGTTGACAAGCTCCCCAGTTCCATAAGTCCTTTACTGCACGTACCTGATGTGGAACTGCTACAAAAATAAAGCGGAACAAAACACCCAAACAATGGAAAAGGCACTTCGGAACAAAAACGGCAATGACATTTATAATAACTGCAAATACATCCATATTCTGCTCCAGCAAGGGTGGTGGGGATCTGCCAGTCTGCATACTGAGTAGGGACACCACACGCCTTCCATACATAATGGTAGGAAAATGAAATGTAAGTGTATACTGCAGCTTTGTGAAAGTTAGGGCCTTTTGCTAGACTGTTATGTTATAGAAAGATTTGCATTTGAAAAAGTCATTTTGCTCTATCTGGCAGAAATTTCAAGACAAATGGATCCCATATTTATTCTTTCAATAATAATACCGAGCACTGGATAGAGCTCTTTGAAATTCAGAGCACTTTGTAAAAATTAATTACTACTTAGTTCACTCTTCTGAGGTGCAAAGGTATTGCAGCCACGCATACGCGAGGACACCAAAGCACAAGTGGATTAAACACCTCGTCCGAAACCACAAAGGCAGGCTTACTGATCGCCCTAATTACTGAAATGTGTGTGCACATGCATCTGTGTGTGTTTAAAAGGCCTCTTCCTCTTCAGAGCCTTGCCCAGAGTATGTGTTTTTGCAGTGAAGCAGCTCGCTCAGCTGGTGTCTTCTCACCATACATGTCCCATACAAGTCTAATAAAAGATATCAACCCAAAATAAGGGAAGAGGTTTTTTTTGTGGGACGTATGGGTTAAGGTTGGAGGGATAAAAGCTGGATTTCATACAGCTAAGGAACAGAAAACCCATTGTTAAGAAGCTGTGTAGTGTTACAGTGACAATTCTTAATCAGATTGCCACTGAGCAGCATTTCATCAATCCACAGTGGAGCACAGCAGACCTGATATTGCGTGCCAATAAAGGATATAAAATCTGTCCCCTGACAGGCACACAGAGATAGAAAGAGCTTTGGAGCTAGTGACAGAGACACATCACCACCTACAATTTGACTGGCAGCCCGCTCGACCTGCCCTGGTGAACCGAAGGCACTTTGGCAACCACTCCTGTTGCCGGCAGGTTTGGTGAGAGTGGCTTTTCTCTGTGCTGGGTCACTGGGTCTGCACCTCTTTGTCTGAACAGCAGCAAAAGAACACATTGTCATGGGAACAAACAGGTATTTTTAGTTTTCTGCAAGGCTTCTGCCGGCGGTGTCGGACGGGGTTTCGGAGGGACGCTATAATTAGTCAGCAGCGCGTTACCTGGACGGAGAGTTTGCCATTGATGTGTGGGGTAAAACACTTCCAGGTCTTCGGGATCAGCGTCATCGTCTGCTATTGGCTCTTCCCCGCTGTCATCTTTTATGTCGCTCTCTTCTATTTTGGTAAGGGCAAATTCCTTTTGGACAGAAGAGATTCAGCTCATTAGCAATCGCATCTGGGTAATTTAGTGCCGGCTGAGAATACAAAATTTTTCCCTCACCAGCAGATTTTTTTTTTTTTGACATCCGAGATTCTTTCCACATGGTTAAATTTAGATTTAAAGTATATTAAAGGTTAAACATGCATAACTAGCACGACATTTGTGCTGAACAAAGCAACACTGCTTATTTCCTATTCCAGTGCGGGCTGCAGGCTTAGAACAAGCTTTTGCAGAGCCTCACCTATCTTAGAGTCAGAGCAAGGAGCCCTGACTGTTACTAGGGTTGTGTAACATTCCAAGACCCTGTTTTCCCTTGCCTAAAACTATGTCAAACTTTAACTTTTTCAGCTGAAATTTTCCACACTAGTAGAACGCCTCAAGCGTTGTTTTTTTGTTGTTGATGATTTTTTTTTTCCTTCTTCTTAAATGCATTTATTTCAGGCTTGGAGAAGATTTCAGCTAAAATAGTTCAGCTATTTCCAAAATAGGACACGGGGAAAACACACCCGATTGCCCGCACGATAAAAACGCGAGCATCCTCTCCTTCACGCGTGCCAGTGCCCTAAAAGCCCTCTGAAATGAGGCAGCCACCTCCTCACCACTTACCTTGCAAACGGTGCACACGGACGCAGAGGTGCAGCAGAACAGTTAGCACGAGTAACGTGGCATTGCACAAAGGGAAAAACAGGGATGAAAAGCAGGAAAAAAATGCTTGCCCCTAGGGAAACCCCACCGTGCACTGGAACCCTCCCTAGGGAGCTGGTGGGAGTCAATGAAAACTTCAACGGACAAAATTATTAGGAGTGCATAGTGAGTACCAGGCTCGTACTATCTCATAGCAGGCTGGTAAGTGCTCGGGAAGCAGGGCTTTGCTATTCTGGTTTTCAGAGGAACAGATAAGCCAGCCCAGGCTAATCACCCAGATAGCTCCGTTTCTGTGGCAGGGAGCATTATCAGCTGCTGATATTGCCAAGAACGACACCACTGAATAATTTCCCCAAAACAGCCTACAGGGAAAGATGATTCCTAATTGTTGGCAATTAGAATAAGAGTTGCAGCTCTCTTCATGAAGTGTGATATCAATCCTCAGAATATTTCCACAGGGGGAGAAAAAAGAAGTCAATTAAGAGGTTAACTGGAAATTTCAGGCCACGCTCTGCCTTCACTTCTTCCACTTCTTGGAAAAAATGTGTGCATATTTACTGGCAGAATCTGGATGCTTTGCATATAAATATCTATTATCCAGTCTTGGAGAGTGTTTCTGAGCAGGAGAAACATCAGCCCGAGCAAAACACATACAATTAGCCATGACAGTGGTAACACATTAAGATGGTTGACAAATCTATACAATGTTTTTATTCTGTCTGTCAAAAGGGATTGAAATCTCAGAAATACCCTGGAAAAGCAGAGCTTAACTCCTACTCCGGCTTAGTGCATTAGAGGCTCCAAATTGTTAAAATTATGGCAAATGGTTAAAGCTCAGTAACAATCATAAACATAAAAAAACAGGTCCCACTGATGAAAATCAATGTTAACATTTTCTGAGCCGAGGCTCAACAGGACTAAAATAAACGAGTGAGGGCAGTTATTACTTAGCTTATTGGTGCTGCTCTATTATCATCCAAGAGGGACTTAACGATACAGTCCATTGTAAATTTACCAACAGGCCTCCAACCGTTGTATCTGTTGAAACACTTAACGGAGATAGCTGATGTTTACAGCCTCCGCTCAAGGGAAGAGCTGTGGTCTAAACGTCTGGACGGGTACAAGGATGTGACTTGGCTCATTTAAATGTTACGGCCGCCGCTTGGCCCACGACTGCTCTGCAGTACCCTGTTGTCATTAGCGCTTCCCGAGCGGGGACAAAAGGCAACACCACACAAGCAATTCTTCATTTACGCAGGGCGACAAATTGCATCAGTAAGTAGAATCTTTTTTGGTTTGTTTTCACAATTAAAACAGTAAAAGGAAAGACGTTTTCTAAAGATCGATGGAAATTTCCTTAAAGGCAGAACTCCTCCTTGCTCCGTCAGCCTGAAATCCACTACAACAAGCTGAGAAACCTCAGCAGGGACAGCTGAGACAACCTGCAGCCTGTTTTCAGCGACGTGGCCACCACAGAGCCAATGGAGAAGGCGTGCAAGGCAAGGTGATCTGAGAGTGAACTGCCCACTGAATTCATCAGGCGCCTGATCTCCCAGGTCCGGCTGCCTGCCAAAGGCTTGTCCTCCAGCCTTTTCCCCAACTTCAGATGCCTGTGCTCCACCTCCAGCCTCCTCCCTGCCCTCCCTGGAATTACGACACATTCCCCCGTCCGTACATGACCGCACACGGCTCCTGGGCACTGGCCTACAGAACGTACAGCGTCTGTCCTGCAGGCTCCTGGAGGAAGCTTTCCAGATGAGATCTAGCAGGGCCGGGAAGAATCCAACGCGGGGTAATTCTGCACAGCCGTGAGGGCAAAGGGCGGACAGCTTCCCCCCACCTCAACTGCAGCTCCCCAGTAACACCGCAAGTAGCAAAATCCAAGTGAGACTCAAGGACCCGAGAGGGTGCTCTTCTAAACCTGACTCACTTGCAGTGACTCAGAGACACAGCGAGAAGAACAATCGAGGCCATCTCCTCTTGCCACTAGACCTCATCATCAGCTTTGGCTCTTGCACAGGAGATGTATGACAGCTCCAAACAGAAAGTGGGCCACCCAGCAAACGAGAGCTGCCCGAGTCCTATTGTTCCCTTTACAAAACCTTTTCATTGAGCATTTTCTGGATTTCCTGGGGTTGAGGCAAACAGAAAAGAAAGAAGCCCTTCTGAAACTGTGTTATTGAAGATCGACTCTTGAGGAGGGAAGAGGGGATTGAGCAGCTGCTGCAACGTCCTGCGTGGCTTTACAGCTGGACCAGGGGGCTGTCACCCCACCGGAGAGGCAAGCCCCTGAACAACCCTTTGCAGACAGAGCACTGACACTTACAGGAACTCTCTCGCTTAGGCTTGTCCGGGAGCACACCGCAGAAACCAGCAAGACCAGCAGGCCGACCTTGGCAGCAGCGGGGGGGGCACCAGCCCAGTGAGACATTGCCACCTGCCTGCAGAGCAAAGGAGAACGAACCAAGAACATTTTAGTGCAAATTTTCACACGTTTCAGCATTCTTTATACAACATTTTTCAGCACAGCATAGGTGTAAGGGTGTGAGACAGCAAGCCACATAAAACACCTGTAGGTGTTAGTTCACAGGTCTCCTCGGGGGGGCACAACTACAGCAAAGGTGCCAAATTTACTGCTAATAGAGTTTATAACAGGTAATGACAAAGCAGTCTATACTGACCCTGCAGGTGCTTATACATCTCCTGGAAAATGTGAAGAGACCAGCAACTCTTGTATAAAATCCTTGCGCTACCTGCGTGGATCATAACTTCAGGGAAAGACAAAATTCAGTTGCAATCCTGCCACAGTTTGCCATGCGCGTGCCTCGTTTAAAGCACAAAAAATAGCTGCATTAATTCAAATTAAACAGAACCATAAGCCATCAAACTATCAGGCATTTCTCTAAATGCTTTGCTGGAGGAAAACAGCGTTTTGCAGAGATGAACAAGATTTACTCAGCAGCTCTGCAGCACGAGCCTTCCCCCGCCTGCTCCGAGCGCTGGCCGGCTCCGCTCGGCTGGCAGAGGAGCACGGCCCTCGGTACCCCCGAACACAGAACACACGTTGGAAATACACGGGGGGGGGAGAAAGGGAAGGAAGGGCCCTGCTCCTGCGGCCACCAGCCACCTCAGCAGGGAGCTGGGGGTGTCTTTACCCGCTCTGTGTTAACCACGCTCGTGCTGACCCCCAGCACGAGGCTCGCACCCATCGGCCGTGTTCGGCTCGCTTGTTCTCGCGCCGGGGTAGGAGCCGAGCTGCCTGCCAGCACGCAGGCTGGAGAAGTATTTCCTTTGATTGGCTCTAAATTTACACGCTGCTAAATTAAACTAAATGAGGTCTTTTGAAAGAAGATGGGACTGATTAGTTCCGTTCAAACACTCCTTCATTACTCATCCCTCCATCAAGTCTGCTCCTACTCCATCCAGGTTTTAAAGAGTTTCCTCCCATACACGCCGAGCCCCAGCTATCTTTCTTCCCGTTGTCCATCAGGACAGCACATCCCATCGCAGGCTTTGTCCTTCCTTCATGCAAGCACCTTCTGCTAGCACACAACGGAAAGCGTGCTGTCAGGGGGATTGTCACGATGCTGCCAAACCCATCAGTCTTTTCTTCGGCCAAACCTCCCTGGTGCCAGCAGGGCCTGAGCCTGAACCGCACCTGCGAGAAGCCGGCGCCGTGCAAGCTCCTGCGACGGCAGCCAGGATCCCAAGCAGGCCCCTAGGCTCATCCTCGATCTCCAGGCAGCAAGCTCGGGTTCCTGCTGGTGGCACTGCTGCCTCCGGAGCAGAGCTGACAAACCCCTGCCCAACAGCTCGGCAGAGCCAGCTCCAAGGCTCGCCCAGCCCAGCGTCGCTTCACCGCTGACCAGAGGGGAGAAAGCCCGGTCCCGGCTGAGAGCCGGCGGGCAGAGCAAGATGAGCACGGAGCCCATTTCCTGCCCTCTCCCCAAAATCAGAGCAAGCAGAAGAGGCCCAGCAGCGACACCAGCCCGACACCATCACCTGCACAGCTGCGCCACAGCACCTGGCCCACTGCAGGCACGAACCGAGGACCCCGGGGGATCGCAGCCGCACCCACAGCCAGCTCCTGCCTCCAAAGAGCCTCTCCTCCCCCGAAAGGACCTCGGGGACAAAGAGGGAATGGACTGCCTTTTCTCCTCACTCCGTTATATTATTTCTTCCCTCTTCTTGTTTTTTTCTTTTGCCAAAAACAGGAAGGAATTCAGGAAGACAGAACCCCGCAGCGGGCAGGGAGAACAAGCAGGGGAGCGAGGCAGGCACCGAGCAGTACGGCCGGTGCGCTTCTGCAGCTCCCCAAATTCCTGAGCCCAGGTATTTCTGAACATGAATAAGTGTAATTGCTTGTTGAGTGGATGGGGGCCTCCTTCGATGGCCTCCTCGTTTCTGAAGAGGCAACAGACCAGCCCCAGGAAGGACCCACAGGCTGCTGCTTAGAGCAGAGGAGAAGCTCCCCATTTTCAGGTGACAGCCAAAGCCAACTGCAGCCCAAGTCCCCATTTCTCACTGAGGCCACTGCCAAACACAAGGCTACAGACCGAGACCCAGGCTCCTGAGCTGGCCACCCAGATCCGTGGGCTCAAACTCCAGCTGCTCCCAGCAGGTCTGCGAGCCCCTCTGGCTAACACCAGCCCCGACCTCAGACTGACCAAGTAAACACCCCCCCCCCCAGCCCATCTCAGAAGAAACGGCTGCTTTTTACACAGTCGGTCTCTTTTAGCCAAAAGAAGTGGCAAAACTGGGATAGTGAAAAACAGACACATCCCCAAAACTTTACCTGCAAGTCTGGAAACAAAAAGGGAAGAGAAGAAAAAGAAATTCAACAAAGCAGTGGCTGAAAGAAAGCGCACACACCCGTAAAAATAGAGCTCACGTGTACCGAGGAGGCTGGTAGCAAGTGACAGCACAGCCTCTTTAAAGCCTACAACCTCATGCCTGCCTGGAACATGACATCTGCACAACAATTAGCAGTTTGCCTGGGTCCCAGGTAGGCAGGAGGAGCTAACATGTGAAACACGGGGGTTTGAAGCTCCTGGAGAGAAGCCCATGCAGGCTGACATCTCGTTACAAGACAGACGCACGCAGACGGCGCGAGAGGACCTCCAAACGGAGCGCTGCGCTCGCACTCAGCAGCTTTGGAAGCGACCCTGCAGCGTGCAAAGCGGCAGGAACGGTGACGAGATCCCACCTGCTCGGGGAGCGCGTGCACTGACATGAGGACGTCGGTTTGGGGTCACAGCACCCACCTACGGCCGCAGCCAGTCGGCACCACGGCCTCGGCAGCACGGCCAGCAGTGCACATTCCCCTTGCGCGGAGCTGGGCGGGTTCTTTTCCAATCCTCTTTTTGTCCAAGAAAGCCAGGTCACTGAGGGAGAGCAAAGTATCAGGCTCAGAGGAGCCTCAGTTCCTGGCAGCAGGCCCCCACCAAAGCGGCGATGCCCTCGTGCCGTGGCTCGCTCTCGGCTCTGCTGTGCCCCGTGGCCCCCAGAAGCCCCTCGCACCGGCGGCTGCAGAAACCTCAGCACCCCCGCGCTGCTCCCTGTTAGCAGAGGCGTTTTCCTGAATTCGCTAGCAGCACACCACTAAGTGCTGCACAGCCCCGCGAATGCAGCTGCTGTAGTCGGAGGTGACAGTTCAAAGGAGTCGGTAGCGGGACCATATTTCATTAATGCCTTCTGCTGCTGGGAACGCACCACTCTTTCATGTCCTAACTCAAAGCGTGCACTGCGCGCACGGTGTCACCGCAATAAATCTGCCCGAAGCCTCATCTGAATTCTGATCAGCTGCTTTGGCAGAGCACACAAACATCCCGGCGAGCTCCCCAGCCCTCGCCATGCTCCGTTTTACGGCCAAGAGGAAGCAATAACAATAAGCTAATCCTTGGTCTCATCTAGGGATCAAGGGAGCGGCATGGGAATTGTAAGCCCTGCAAAATTGCCTGGAAATTTACCAGTTCAGGCACAGTACCCACGCAGCCAGCCTCCGAGATGGCCGATGAGGACGAAAGCACCGACAGCACTTTGTGTGCCTGTGAGCAGAAATTATTCATAAAGCTTCCCCTGCTGAGCATAAGGCAGCGCTGGAGAGCCACCAGATGATGAAAGGCACCGCCGAACACACCCCGAGCACGCTTCAGCTGAACCGGCGACACGAAGACCTCCGAGCACTCACAGCCTCCTTGGTTGGAGCCACTTTGCCTGTCAGGAGCCGGTAAGAAAATTGTTCTCAAGGTCGCCGTGTGAATGGGGATGGCTGGCTGCACACACACACGCAGGACAGCAGATGCTCCAGCCAGCGTCAAGGCAGAGGATCCCGCTGCAAACCCCCCGTCATGTCAGCAGGGCTGGCACCCGCAGGCCGGGGCAGCGTGACGTGCTAGGTGACGTGGAACACAGCCGAGAAGGAGAGGGAAACTCAGCCGATCCAAACTGAAATCCTCTTCCTTTGAGCATCAGGGTTCCCAGATGACAGCAAGCACTCGTTTTTGGTGACCTGGTGCTGCAGAGCCGCGCAGGATCCGTGAGGCACCCCGGGCACCTCCCGTGGCTGCAGTCCCTCTGCTTCCGAGGGGCTGTGCTGGCAGGAGGAGGAAGGTTTCACCTGAAATTCAGCCTGCGTACGAGAGGAGACGACTGCGGACAAACAGGCAGAGGAGACCGCAAGGCACGTTTGGCCAGCATCGTGCATGTGCCGAGATGCTCCTTGCCTCAGGGCTGCCGTGGGACAACAGACCACCAGGACTCTCCCGTGACGACTCACCGAAGAAACCTGTGATTCACCACCCAGCGCTCCTCGGAACTACCAGCGACTACTCGCAGGTGACGCAGCTGTGCTGACCTACTCAGCAACTCGTGAACGGTGTAGACAAGGTCCTCCTCAGGGTGCGGCCGCAGGCTCCAGCAGCCAACAGTTACCACAGACCCGCAGCCTCCCAGAAACACACAGCTGCTCTTGCAGCAGTCGGTCGGGCAGGCGCCCCAAAGCAGCGGGCCTGGCACAGCAGCTGCGCACCTTGAGCTCGGGGTAGCTCCCGCGGGCTGGTCCTGGGGTGCTGCTGCCGAAGGAGAGGTCCCACGTGGTGCAGGAGGATATGAGAGGGCGACAACCTCCCCGAGCCATCAGCGGGTGAGATTAATCACTGAAGGTGCCATCCCTTGTCAATTTGACAATTGCACGGACACGGCACCGTGGCTCCTGGCGCTAAGCACGGGATTTCTTGGGTCTCATCTGGAGATGGGAGCCACAAGGACACAACTTGCCTGTATTAAAAACCCAATGGCTCTCACGAGAGAGCAGAAGTCTTTCTGGTCATGCCTACCTGGGGATGGCTACCTGCAGCGTGTTTTAACGTGGGGAACTCAGGAGGAAGATGCCAGGTGAAGAGCAAGCTGCTGCATGAACCACACGGAGCTACCAAACCTCCTGTCTGCAGGACCGCTGTCGGGGTTGGTACGAAACCTCCCTCGTCAGAGGTGCCCTGGGCATCACAGCACCAAGCCCTGAACTTCTTGCCACTCCCCGCTGAAACCCTCCTGAGGGAACCTGAAGCTGTGCTCCACGTGCTCAGGGAGCTCGCTAAAGCCCAGCCTGTTCCAGGTGGTCAGACAGCCTCACTGGGTGACTTCGGTCACGAAGCCAGGGCTGATAACCCGGTGTCCGCAGCAAACCCACCCAGGGGACTGTCTGCAAGAGCTGGCTTCGCTAGGACAGCGGAGATATTACAAGGGTCTCAGTAAGGACAGAAAATCTGCTCCTTTTAGCTGGTAAAGACAACAGAGCCCCGCTGCCGAGAGCCACCAGCCCTGCCAGAGGGCCAGCCTCGGCACAAAGCCTCGCAGACGGGTGAAAGAGCACAGCGGGCACAGCCTGTCTGCAAACCACCTGGTGCCACGGCAGATCTCAGCAGAGAGAGCACGCAACTGCGCTACAAACCGTCCTGTTGATATTGCTTAGCAAATGACTTCTCAAACATTTATTCTTCTTGCTTGCTCCTCGTCATTTACTCCTACCAGGACTGCGCTGTGGTGTGTTGAAAGCACTCCTACGCAAGGAAGAAGCAGTGGGAACACCTTCCCAGATCTGCTGCCTACAGAGAACCCACACAGCGAGGCAGCCACGCTTTTGGGTTTACACCAGTAAGTAACAGCAGGACTCTGCTGCTCAGGCACAGATTGCCCCGAGCCAGCAGGTCCTGCCCTGACCTTCAGCAGAAGGTCTGAGCTTGGACCGTGGCACAGGGAGAAATTTTGAGTCCCAAAGGCTAAAACGGAGCCAACAAATCAGGCACGCGGTCACTTGGGTAAGCAGCTTTCTCTCTCTGCTAGGGGAGCTCACGTCCCAGGCACTCGGCTGAGCCCCTGACTCGGGCAGATGATGGCAGGGCAGCCGAGAGGGGCCGGGGACTGCGATGAGTCCCGTGCCACGCCGTGCCCCACGGAGGGACAGCTGCTGCTGGCACCCCACGGGTCGTCCCACGCGGTCCCACGAGCGAAGCCGTGCAGGGAGGACGAGGGCCAGCACAACAGAAACACGTGTGTGCACAGCCTGGCACCTACTGACATGCCTTGCAACTTTTCCAGCCACTATTAACAAAACACAACGATAATTACGGGTAACACGTAGCAGCTACCTGCTCAGCCTAACCTTCGGCTGCTCTGCCCTGCTGTAACTGAGAGCAGAGAGGGGATTCCTCCAGCGCAGGAGACACCAGGCTCAGAGCAGCAGGGTCCTAAGGCACAAATCCTCCTGTCCCAGGACTGCCTGGGATGACCAAGGTGGCAAGAGAAACCTCCCCCTTGCCTGTTGTAAGAATCGTCCCCCCTGTGCTGCACTTCTGAGGGACGAACCCCCTTCAGCACCTCTCTGCTCCGCTGTACCCAGCCCAAGCTTCCCCGCCGCACCAAAAACCTCCTCGCTATTTCATTTCTCCTCCAAGCCCTCACATTTCTTCCTGCTGCTGCTGTTTTTCCTCCCGTAGCTGTACCAGCTATTGCCCTGTCTACCCGGCCACAGCACCCGGAGCTAGCGCTCCTCGGCCCGGGCCAGGCTGCTCCTGGCACTGCTGAAGGCGAGGGGGGGAGCGCGGGGCGAGCGGAGGATGCCGCTGCCCTTCTCCCTCTTTTGGGTATTCCCAGCAGACACATCAGCGGCACTGACAGCCCTAACCAGGCCTTCGGAGCATTATTCAAAGCCTAATTAGTTACTTAAATAACACTGTTTATACAAACAACCGCATGCCGTTTACCATCGAACATCACTCAGTCTATTAATTAATTTTACTTCCTAAATTCCTTCGGAAACTTCAGCGTTTGTGGAAAATGCTGCTCTCCAGAGGGCGAGAGCGCAGCTTTCTTCTCTGGATGCCTGAAGCCTGAGCAGGGCTGCCGGCGTCCCTGCGCCCGGCCCGCAGCTCGTTAGCGGCGATGCCAGAGGGGCTCCTGCTCGCCTCTGGGTGCAGAACCTGAGGCCTGGATTTGTCATCTCTGATGGACAAACAATGCTTTCATCCCAACGGGACAGCTCTACGCCTGCCTGCACAGCACAGCTCTGGGGCTAACGGCTGCAGGAGCTCAGCGTTACACCGCCGTCGGATGTGCCTGGAGAGGAGGCGCGCGGGGAGCTTGGGGACAAACACCTTGCGCTGCCAAAACCCTCTCCGAAACCTCAGCCACACCGAACGGCGTTGCTCTGCCTCGCCCCCTCCCCATCCTCCCAAACACACCGCCTCTCCTCCTGCCCGTGCCTCTTCCCTTCTGCTCCCCGCTGCATCCCCACGCACGGTGCAGTGCCAAGTGCTCTTTCTCCCTCCTATCGCTTCCATCAGCCCCTGGGTGTCCTGGCTTGGACTCACCTGGGAATCTGCCGGCGCGCAGCGGATTTTTGTTACCCTCTCCCCAAATGGGGCAACGAGCTTGGAGAACTGGGACCCGTTAACATGAAGGAGACCACACCGAGCAGCTGCCAGGGCGGAGGCCACCCCAGCCTCTCTGGGAACGGCCTTTTGCACTTCCCAAGCTGTTGCTGCTCACCTGTGGCTCTCGTATTGAGTAAAAACCTCCTTTCCCTCTTCAGCTATCGGCTTCCCTTTAAAGAGACTCAGTCAAGAGGTTAAAAAAAATGATAGGAATATCATCAGTGTCTGTGCCAGGCTGCCCAGCGACGTGCCACAGCCCTGCACCAGCACACACACGGCTGCCCCGCACACATCGCCAGCCCACGAGCAACTCTCGCGATCCCCACACTGCTAGCAAGGCAGTTCCCACCACGGCTAAAAAACTCCTCTCGCTCCCCTGGCACAGGAGCTCCCACCCTCTGGAGCCGGAGCAGGAAGACGGGCGGCCAGCAGCAGGCAGCATGCGGTAAGCAAATGTTTTCCGAAGGAAATTTAAGATAGCAAAGAGCTCCAACGACTGCAAGTGCAGAACCAACGCACGGAGAGGAGAAGCCAGAAGGGAAGATAATTCCTCCCCTCGCCTGTACTTCATCATCTGGGGAATGGTTTTTCGCCTTTCTGCTTGTGAGATGCTTACAGACAGGTGCTGACACCACGCCTAGGATCAAGCCGCCCCGTTCTTCATTTGTCCTTGGGCACTGCTTCAAGCGTAATAAAACTCAGGGAAGAAGCAAGAGAACTGCCTGCACACAAAGCACCACCAACTGCAAAGAGTCCACAACTCAAAAATACTTTTCTCCTCTAATCTCTTGTCAGATAGAGCTATTTTAGGTGTTTCTTATAGCAGTGCACGGGGAAAAAAAAAAAGATGGCAATATGACAGTGCAGCATCCTTTAATTATAGCTATCGCTGCCTCACAGCTGTCACAGCCCGTTCGGCTCCGCTTTCAGGACACGCCTGGAGCCATCGCTGGGGCGCTGCGGGGCCCGGCGCACCCACGGGTGCTCTCGGGGCAGACACGGGCCTGAGCCCTCGGCACCCGGGAAGGTTGCACGGATCCTCCCAGACGGCCCCGATCGCCCGCCCGGGCTGTGACCTCCGCGGGGCAGCCTCGCTTTGTGCCTCATCAGCCTCCGCCACGCCGAGCTTTGATCTGCCGAGTGACTCCGGGTTCAGAGACCTCCTCTCCTTTTCCTGCCCAGACATGAAGGACGCCGAGTTCGAGTTCCCGAGCATCTCCGCTTCAGACGGGCGGGCTTTGATGCCGCGCAGAGAGCCAGTCCCTGCGAGCCTTCTGGGCTCTTCAAACAGCCGCAGAGCCGCCGCCTGTGA
This sequence comes from Oxyura jamaicensis, assembly GCF_011077185.1. Classification (NCBI taxonomy): domain Eukaryota; kingdom Metazoa; phylum Chordata; class Aves; order Anseriformes; family Anatidae; genus Oxyura; species Oxyura jamaicensis. The sequence goes on from NC_048905.1 coordinate 6,673,318, forward strand.
TCTGCGCGACACGGCGCTCTCCTTGGGGAAGGAAAGCCACGCCAGCGCTCATCTCCACCTTGTCACCGCCGAACAGGCTGCTCCGGGGCTTCAAAGAGCTGCTCAGTCTTAAATCCTCGCGACACGGGGACAAATCAGGGAGTCTGCCTCTGCACAGCTCAGGAATCCCAGCAGAGGTGACGAGACAGAGGCGTGCTGAGCGCCACGCTGAAGGGCTGCTGGGCCCCTGGGGCTCCTCACCACAGGGCAGGCGCCAGCGCCACGCTGTGCAGCCCCGTGAGCTGCGAGCCCAGGGCACGGGCATGCAGAGCAGTGTCACAGAGAGACCGGGTCCCCGCTCACAGCCCAGGGGACAGGAAGGGGAGGGAGAGCAGCCCCTGCCTCGGGCACCCAGGGAGAACCAAGCAAGGGCACAGACACGGCCTTTGACCCCTCCACACGCCCCATTTTTATTTTTCTTTTCTTTGTTAAACCAAAGCGTGGGGGCCGCTCACAGAGGCAAGCCGTGCATGCGGTAGGACTGCTCCACCTCCACAGACCGCCGCCGAGCTCTGCAACTGCGCCCTCAGAGCCACGGGGCTCAGCCATGAGCAGTGTCTGAGCTCCGGCCCGGTGCCCCCCAGCCTCTCGACATCTCCCTGTGTGCAGTAAGAGCTAGCGGCAGATCTGGGGGCAATAATACCCGTTAAGCTGTGAGGAAGGAGGCACGTGCAGCACCCTGCTCTCTGCCCTGGCAGGAGAGCATCCTGAGCAGCTCTCTCTCTGCTCTGGCAGAGCCACAGCCTCGTCTCGCTCTGCCAGGTGGTACACACTGGCACGGAGGGGGCTTCTCCCACGAAGACCACAGGCTGCCTCTGTCCCCTCCGGCAGGCAGAGTTTTCACACGACGCACAAATTGTTCTCCAAAGCTTTTAGAGCAGCTGAAATTCTAAATAATTTCCAACTAAGGCTGCCATTTGGATCAAGGCTGTTTCAGTGACAGCCTCCACAGTGACTGCCAGTGACCGCAGATGCCACGCGTCAAGGCACGTTTTGGCGCAGACCCTGATCCAGGCAGTGAGAAATCTCGGTGCCCCCAGAGCCCGGCCGGCAGGCTACTCACACGCACGGGGGTTTGCAGCAGCGGGGGCAGACAGCATGATTTTTGCAAGGCAAGGACCCTGCCATTCATGCAGCAAATAGCACGGACGTTTATTCTGCTGTGCAGGAAGGAATCATAATTAAAGTGGCCTCCAGTCCCCAACTCTTTGAGTCTGTACTTAAAGAAAGGTCCAAAGCAAACAGCACTGCTCCAAAAACCTCCAAATTGGCTTTTAGTCCCCGGACAAAAGAGGGCCAGCTGACGGCCGCTTCCCTCATTGTCCTCTCTAATTCCTGTTTCGTAACAGCAGCCGGGCACTGCAGGCAAAGCACAGGAGGCAAAGCGCTGCCTGGGCAGTGGAGCAGACCCGACCTCCAGCCTCCCGCCTCACCCCCGTGCTCCCACCGTGCTGTGACCGCCCAGAGCCGTCCCGCCGGCCCTGCGCCTCCTGTCACCTCTGGGCTGGGGGCGCGGAGCCAGCCTGGGCGTCTGGCAGGCTCGGGGAGGGCCGAGAACATCCCAGCAGCACTGGAGGAGCCGGCACGCGTGGCTCGGGGATGCTCTCACCCAGACCCATCGCGGGCACGGACGGCCCTGCTGGTAATCAAGCAGTCAGTCCTGTTCCAGCGGAGATTTACAGAGGGTTTTTTCTCTTGGAAGCAATAATAGATGGACAGCGAGGATGAGACAAAATTAATGAACATAGTAATTACTCCCAAAGATGCAAATAGGAGCGATTCCTCACCCTGAGACATGCCTGGAAAACAAGATTAAAATGCTTAGGAGACATATTCTGGAAACCAGAGGTAATAGAAGAGATAAAAGGTATTTACAGCATCTCACAGGGGATGTGTACTTTTTAGGTAACACTGCTAGATACTAAATTCTGCCGAGGACAGATATATTCCACTCCTCACTGCAGAGTTAAAAGGGTGCCCAAAAGCAAAGCAACCCAACAGAGTGCCCTTCGTGGCAGCCAGAAAGGCAGGCTCTGCCCTGCACACCAGAGCACAACGACAAACACAAGGAGCATCTTAAGCACATGAGCACCATTAATAATCTCTGCAAATAGCACTTAAAAACCAGCAAAAAGGAGGCTGGGGTGGGAGGTGGCCCACAGGAACACTCCTCTGCTGGTGCTTTTGAGCGGGCGGAGGGCAGGCTCTCTGTGCCCAGTTTCCCCGGTGCCCGCAGAGCCAAGGCTGCCAGCTAACAGCCCGCCTCGAGTACCCACCAGCAGAAACAATTTGTCATGTGTCAGCTCAGATCAACTCTTATGAGACCACTGTGCTCCCTGAAGCAGAAGGCTGCCAGACTCCAAAGAAAACTCCAAGAAAGCTCGCTGGCCGGCGCCAGACCCAGGCGACACAAAGAGCAGAGCCCCTCTCATCTTCAGCACGCCTCGGTCCAGGGCAGCACCTCCCGCCATGCAGTCATCAGCAGCATTTGTTGTTAGAAAGATTTGGGGCTTTCAGCTACTGCTCCCGGCTGGAGCTGCTCCCAGCCCAGAAGCTTCACGCTCCTCGCCGCGCAGCACAGCACCGTGCCCGTCCGAGGGAGCCGTCACCAAGGCTGATGTCTGCAGACCAGCCCTGACAGCACGAAGCGCTGCCAGCCCGCGGTGCGCCATCAGGATCGGAGCGAGCGCTGCTCCTCTCCCAGCCAGCCTCTCCCCCTCCTTCACTTCAGCTTCCTTCCTCCACCCCTCACTCATCCTCATCTCCTTCCCGTGCTTTCCTCCCTCCTGCCCTTTACTTGCTTTCCCCGCAGCACGAGGCCCCGCGAGCCACAGCGACGCCTTCCTGAGGGGGTAACCTCGCAATTACAAAGCCTGGACCTGAAACCTTCCAAGCAAAAGCAGAGATTTCAGTTCTGCTTCCCTGGCCAAACCTCAGCGTGAGCAGCACTGCCCTGCCCGCCTGGCTGCTCACAAAGGGTCGGCATCACCCCTGCTCCCGCCCGGTGTGCTGAGGGGAGCTGCTAAACAAGGCGGAGGGCAGGAGCAGGCGCGGGGCTGGTTTGCTTTCGGGAGGCAGTGCCCACCAGGGCAACGTCAGCCCCAGCAGGGCTGCGCTGGCAAAGCCCCCAGGCAGCTCAGAAAAGCCCAGGGGTCTCCTGTGTGCCCAGGACAAAGCAGCTCCCTGCATAAAACACGTTTCAGGAAAAAAAAAAAAAAGGAAAATCATCATAATAAATAAAAAAAGAGCTGTTTCACTAGAATAAACACAACTGAGATGGAAATTAGAAGCAGAGTAAATAAGACAGGAATACTTGAAAGAATTGAACTACAGGTGAATTCACACAGATTGAATTAATGGCTTAAATAAACAGTCCTGGATCCCTTCTGGGTTCCCTCCCGAGCACCACCACAGCTTCCCCTGCCCTCCCCTCAGCCCAGGCCCCCACGGGCCCCACGTGCTGCACGTTCCTGCGAGAGCCACAGAAGGCCAGGCCCCGGTCCCCAGCGCTGGCCCTGCTGGGGGGATCAGCCCCACAGGTCTGCCCTTCGCTGGCCCTGCCGGCAGCATTTTTGCCACCACCATTGCACACTTAATTAGCAGGTGCCAAAATCAACGTGAGAGGTCTTCGCTGCCGCTCCCGGCTCTGCAGCTCCGTCCCTGAGCTCCCTGAGGACAGCCTGGTGAGCTCCCACTTCAGCCATCGAACAACTCAGGACCCCAGGAGCAGCCTGGAAAGCCAAATCCCTCCCCCCTGCCCCTGCAAACGCCAGGCTTGAGCGCTCGCAGCTCAGATCAGGCAAATCCCCAGCCCAGGACTCATCCGCCGGCTGCAGGCGTCCCAAATGGCAGCGGGCTTCAAGCGGCATCACTCACCTGAGACCGACCGCAGCCAGGAAAAGCTCTCCTGCTGCAGAAGATGGACACTGGTCCCCGAAAAGTTTGTCTGCAGGAGGCCTGAGCTTCTTGGATGGAAGGCTCTCTAATCCGCAAAGGAGGCTAGCTTCTATCAAAGAGAGGGGAACAGGAGGAAGGCAGGAGATCTAAGGGAAGGATGAGAGGAGTAGCAGACTGCTGCCAGTCACTGAAAAGCAGCTGCCTGCCCCAAAACCCTGCATCAGAGCCCTGACTGACACTGCACATGAACAAAAAGTCAGAAAAGGAAAAAAAAAAAAACCAGCAAGCCTAAAGCAAAGAACGTGGGGAGTACAAGGCAGGCAGGCACAGGGCGTTCCCCTTGGTACTGGCAGCACCAGCACGAACCTCAGCAGCCATTTTTTCCCAGAATTTATTGAAAGAGCATCTGATGCTTCCTGACAAGTCATATCTAGACACAATTTATCTGTACCAGGATTTCTCGCCTGCCACAGGGACTGGCGTCAGCTGCACAGCTCTCTCTTGCCAGCCTTACTTGGGCAGGATCGCTGTTTCCTGCTGGAGATGCACCCGCAGGCAGGCGAGGCTTCAGGTAAAACCCTTACCACGGCTCAAACTCCCGTCTCTGAGCAGAGGACAGCAGGCCCTCCTCTGAAAAGTTTACTCATTTCCAGCTCTCTGACTGGAGCAGATTTCAGAGAGAAATCAAACGGCTGAGGAGCTCCAGGGCACCCGCGCTGACTTCCTCAGCAAATTCCGATTGTGTTCTTAAACAATGGAAAATTTTCTGAACAATGAAGAGAACAAAAACCCCGCTAGCCACCAGAAAACCAGCTAGGACTCAAAGATGCTCCAGACAGCAATCTCGCTCCCTCCTGAAGCGATGCTCTGCAGAAACCCAAACAAAGGAACTCATTTACAGCATCACCAGTGAACTTCTGTCCCCCTGCAAAACTTGTAAAAGTGCCACCCTTGCGAGTGCCATTATGATTTCCGACAGCCTCCCGCTGCTGTTGAGCAGGCTTTGCAAGCTTCTCTGCACACATTCTGTACTTGATGGCTCCACGCTCGCCGGAAGGAAAGGAAAGGAGCGCCCTAAAGCCGCTCGCTTACCCCTGACGTGGGTGCAACAATGCGGACGCACCAACCTCGCTGGTGCCCAAACGGCTGCTTCCCACCGGAGGAACGAGAGCCTCGCGCCCGGCCCTTCAGCTGCTAACCCTGCCAAGGACACTGCTCCACGAGCCACCACGCATTAAGCACTAAGGCTGCTTTTAAAGCCTTTTAAAACCAGAGGTTCCAGCAGAATCTAATTCACTCAAGGCTCCCGCTGGAGATTTTGCACAGTGTAACAGTTTATTTTGTGGGCAGGGGGAGATCAAGAAAATTAATTCCAACTACAAAGGAAAAACTCGCACAGAAGGAGCTGCACTAACGCTGCAACTGGGAGCTGGCCAAGTACATTTTAGGGGTTACACGTTGTCACTTTCACGGTCTTGGAAAAGAAAACAGAGTGAATTTGGGCTGTATTGTCCACCATTTGTTATTGTCTGTCCATCGATGCTTACTTGAAAAACACAATTTAATTAAGCCCCACAGCACTGCTTAGCCTGCCTCTGAAATCTGCCCACATCAGTGGATCGTTACAGTAACAAATACGGCTTCAGATCGGATCCCTCCAACAGCATCCCGAAACATTTACAGATTAAACAATCCTCTCGCAGAGAAATTGAGACACAGGGCTTAGCAAGGGCAAAGAGATGTTCACAGATGAAAACTGAAATGAGATGTGGAGGCGATGAGGCAGAGAGGTGCTGGAGGGCTCCTCCGGACCTTGTCGAGAAGGTTCTCCACGTACCAGGCCCCACGCAAGGAAGCGCGGGCTGGCGCCAGGCGAGCAGGCAGGGCAGCCTCCCCAAGCCCCGGGAGGCCAGCACGAGCTCGTCTGGGGTTTGGTGTGTGCTGGCACAGTCGGACGAGCCCGCGAGGTGCCTGTGATCTTTTGTGTGCAGGACAGATTCCCCAGCGGGGCACCAGGGCGAGCTCCTGCCGGTGCCTTCCCGTCCTCAGCAGGCACGCGGGGCCCGTTCCTTCCCCCGTCCAGGTTTCTGGTGCCTACGGGAGGTGAATCCACACAGCCCGTGTCCCAGGGGAGGATGCCCAGGGCAAACCGGGAGGAACCCTGCTTCTCTGAGAACTCCTTGGCAGCCCGAAACTGGCGAGTGCTGGAAAACACCGGGAGGGAGTGGGAAGAGTGAGAGAGAGGAAGGAATGTAAGCACGTGCCCTTGGCGTCCTTTGGAAACCAGGCCAGAGGACTCAGACCAGCAAGGATAGGGAGTCTCAGCAGCCTGAGCAAAGGGGTGCACAGCAGGGCCCTCGCGGCACGCAGCATGAGAAATAGAGTGCGAACGTTTACATGGAGCAGAAAAACAAAGGGAGCTTTGGCTTCTCGGGGTAAAAGCACAGGCAGGTTAACGAGTCAGCGCCGCTCGCAGCAGCACCGCCTGACGCTCGCGAAGCAAAGCAGCAAGTGAATATTGCATGAGCCTCACAGCTCAGGCTTGAGGAGACCCGAGGTCTGTCTTTTCCTTAATAGCGTTTGGGGCGGTGCCAAGGGTTCTTTGACAAATTATTTACTCTGAGAAATCATTTTCTTTGAACAAGGGCAGCCCACGCCTGTGTCCTCTTTCACACGCGTCTGGAAGAGGCTGTGCCTGCAGCTCCTATCTCCATGGCGATCCACCGGGCGGGGAGAAACCCCAGCCCGAAGGCAAACCTTCCCAGCGCGAGGACGGCAGAGCCCTCACCCGCACCAACCCCAAGGAAAGGTGGGCTGCAGCTGCCCAGCGTGCAACGCTCGCTTTCGTGAGAAGCAGAGAGCGTCAGCCTACAAGAAAGAGAAAAGGAAACCTTGCGAGGACACACCTGGATCCATCTTACAGGAACATGATAAAAGATTCACCGCTGCTGCCCGTGCTGGGGATCAGCAACCGACAGCCGAGTTCCTGGTGGCCCTGCTGAGCTACCAGCACGCTGAATCCATTATTTAGAGGCAAAAATTTCAGCCTGGCATATCATCATTGAAAGCTGTCAACTTCCAGCCTATCCTGGGCTCCCTCTGTGTAAAGGATCCTTCCCTGTGAACCACGGACTCCTCACCAACTTCACATCACAAAATTAAAACGAGCAGCTGTGGCAAGGAGCCATCCATTATGCATCAAGCTCTGAGCCCCCCAAGACACACAGCACAGGGTGATGCTGGCCAAAAACCACCTGAATGTATGAAAGAGCTGCCCGGGATCCTTCCTGAAGGAAAAACTGCTAGAGGTGCACCGGGAGCTGCACAGAAGAGCTGGCACACAGAGCATCCCTCCTGCGCTAGGGCCCGAGCAGGTCCTGCCTGTCGAAGGCCAAGCAAATGCCAGACTCATGCACCCGGCAGTGCGACTGTCCCCTACCTGCTGACGCATCCCCTACCTGCTGACGCGTCCCCTCCTTCCCACCTCCACGGGGACCAAGCATTACGGGACCAGGCGCTGCTGCCCGCTCGCCCCCGGAGCCGCTCCCCCATCAGCACCAAGGCAGGCTGGGGCTGGCTCTGTGCCTCTCGGGCTGTGTCAAAGCCTCCCTGACGCTTACAAGCGGCATGAGCAGCTCGCAGAAAGGCTGGAGATCGCTGAGCCTCCCCCAGCCCTCCGAAGGCAGGAGCAATCTGTGTGCGCCGCAATCAGCGGGCAGCAGCAGCGCTCGGGAAGCACGGCTAGACTGCAGCACGAGGCTCAGAACGACCGAGCCTCCCAGTTACAGGCACTTCCAGAAAGCTGCTCACCTACAGCGCTCTCCTCCGGCCCTGACCGCACTGAGAGCGAGGTTCTGAGGCTTCAAACCAGAGCAGAGTGTCCCTCCGATTCGTTCGAGGAAAGGCCAGGCAGGGGGTGTCTGCTGGGGGAAGGGGTGCAGCCCACGGAGCCGTGCAAGTGCCCATTTTCTCCTTCTGCAGTTCAAGGTTAAACATTTCATTTGCACTGATTTCCAAATCTGCCTCTCTGAAAAGCCGTGCCAGGTAATTAGAATCATTATAACTATTATTAGACCATAATATTATTATAGCATTTTTGCTACACTTGACATCTGTTGGCTGATAGATTTAACTGGTACATAAGAAATAATTGCACATAGATTTCTTGCAAATGAGCACCAACACGGAAGACATTAAAGCGTTCTGCGTCGAAAAAGTTAATTTTATGAAAGCACACTTGAAATAAAAATGCTAAAATTAACAGTTAAACCTTTAAAAACTCTCATTAAAGCAACTATTTTGGTTCAAAATAGGCAGCTGTTAAAAAAAGACAAAAAACTGTCTTTTCTGTGGGGGCTTAAAGGCGTACACCTGGTTTGCTGTCTCTTTCGGATCAACATCTGCATCGTCCTCCCCCCACGGCAGTGACCCAGAGGTTCCCGAAGCAGCGTCCCATCTCCCTCCGCTTCTCTCTGCAGCAGCCCTTCCAGTGGTCTGGCAGGGAGTCTGGCTGTGCAGACAGCCAGCACAACCAGAGCTCTTACAACCCGCTCACTGCAAATCCCCCCGGCGCATCTGCAAACCCGCACCTGGGATAAAACACAGCTTCTTGCATCCCGTCAAGTCCAGAGGGCTTTACAACCTGGATTCAGGCTGCAGTTTATCCACCAGCAAGACTCAGCTGTATCCAGAGTGGAACACAACCTCTCCACCGGTATTGAGCTGCAGCAGATGGCCCCCGCTGCAAGAAATGAGGAAAAAGCCAACGGAAATCGCAGGCGTGCTTTGGGGAGGCTGAATTTTCTTCCCTGGCATTGAAATTTGGTCAGGGTGCTGACACCAGCCGTGGAGTTTATTGCTCAAACACAAGAACGAACACGGCACAGCTTCCCCGATCCGCTGGTGATGACGCGCAGCCAGAGGCAGCAGCCGTGGCCAGGCACCTCGAGCTCCCAGCCTTGAGAGATGGAAGGGATGAAAAACAGAGGAACCCTGAGCTCTCCTAGAATTCTGGGGGCCCAAGTTTCACCCCCCAGTTACACAGATGTGCAAAGAAAGATGTTACAGTGGACTGAAGCACACTTTGGAAGAGGACCAGCCTCTTCACCTTCAAAAAGCTGAACACAGCAGCTCCGTCTGACAAAACTCGGGGCAGTTGGAGCAGTGTCTGGACAGGGACATTTCCCCTAATTAAGGCTATTTCATCACTTAAAGCAGCTCCTCCTCCTTAGCTCAGTTGGCGCTGAGAAGGTGACAAGCAGAGCTCTGCTGGAACGAGGCATCCTCCGACTGCTCCCACAGGGAGACACCACTCAGGGATAAAAGAAATATTATAATTAATTACGCCAGAGCAAGTCAGTTTTAATCCAGAGTGGAGTAACCCCACAAGGAACGTCCTCAGGGCTGCAGGAGAAGAAAGATGCGTTCTCACTGCCTCAGCCACACACAGCCAAGCCTGACTCAGTGCGGACAGAGCTACGAAGGAAGTGCAGCAATACACTGCAGACCCACGGCCCCCACGCACGCCCCTCGGCAACCACCGCAGAGGGGCTTCTGCTCTTTGTGCGCAGCTGCTCCAGCGAAGCTCAGCTCCCAGGCTGCTCGTTTCTGCCTCAACCTCCCCGGGTCACGGTGAGACCGAGAGCCGGGAGGCGCCCGCTGAGCGCGCAGACCGCACGCGGCCAGGGAAGGAACGCTGCCGGGGGGGCTGTCGGAGGAGAAGCCGGGCTGAGGGACTGGAGAGCTGCCCGGAGCTGAGCCAGCCAGTCCTAGCGAAAGCCTGGCTTGCAGAACACACCCTGTGTTCAATGAGATTCATGAAAGCTCTTGAAAATCACCCGAGCCTTCAGAAACAGGGCACAATTCCCCCTCTAGAGAGCTGCCCATCACACCTCCAGCCAGCACAAGGGAGCTAGAGCAGGCTTTTCCCCGTATCCATCAGGCACTCTTTGGCAACCCAGAAGAATCGAGACGGGGTGAGCTCACCTTGATGAGGCGCAGTACTGCCTGGAGGAGGAGGACAAAGTAACTCACCCCCGCGTGCACTCCAGGGACAGCTTTCAACGATTCCCTGTTGCAAAGGGAGAAAACGTCACGTAGGGGCCCTTGGAGCTCTGTCCAGGTCTGCTTCTATTCATCCTTTCCATTCATGGCCTGCGGAATGAAAGAGAAAGTACTTTTATACAACCTGAAAGGATGCCCAGCAGTTAAGAGCTAGAAGCACTCTAGAGGTCATGATCAGAATTGATAAACTGAAGAAAAATTCAAAAAAAAAAATCCCACAGATCAATAAAAAGAAAAGCAGTAAAAACAAGGCAGAGAACTACCCTTGGAGAAAGCAAAACCAAAGATCAGATGCACAAATGCAGCATGGGGGAAAACCTCTCGACGGAGGTGATGCCGAAGAAAACCAGGGACTAGACTAAACACGTGTGTCAGTGTTACAGCACCACAGCTCCAGCAGCAACGAACTAAACACCATTCTGGGGTTTAACGGCATCAAATTCACAGCTCTGTAAGACAGGAAGGGGAATTGGCTAACGCAGCTAGGCCGGGGAGGGCACAGCTGGAAGCCCACGCTAGGTGCTGGTACCGATACGAACTGGAGGGGCTGTGCCACGACAGGAGCAGGCAGCGACGTAACACAGGCAGCCCGTAGGAAGCTGCTGAAGGGTTTCTCCATCCCCGCTCCCCTCCGGACCTGTGACCAGCTCTCAGCACCTGACAGCTGCTTGCAAGAAGGACAACCAGCAGCTGGGTCTCCCTGCTCGCTGAAGGGAAGGGACAGCAGCAGGCTGCTTCCTTTGCTGCAAAGGAGACTCCGGCAAGGTATCGGGCAGCCACAGCAGCACATCACAGCTCACCCCGGGTGTGAGGGACCAGGACCCACACAGCTGGGGACACAGGAGGCACCGCAGGCACCAGGCGATGCCCACGTGAGACCCACGCCAGGGGTCCTGCCGCAGCCCTACGGGAACCTGCCTGCACCCCAACCCTAAGCCAGCGCCCGCTGCCATCAGTCCAGCCCTGAGCATCCCTCAGCCAGCCCCGGGACAGGGGCAGGGACAAGGTGGCTTTTCCAGCCCTGTATTTCGTTTTAGCACCTTCCATCTGGCCACTCCTACACCACTAGAGCAGTGACATTTAAGAGCTAAATTAACAGCCTTCTCTTCCCAAAAATACAATAGAGTTGCTCACGCTGCTGAAAGGGCACCCACACAGCAACGCAGCGCGAGCACAGCCGTACCCGCTCCACTTCATGCCTTTGGCACTTTTCAGAAATGAGGCTCTTCAGCTGCACTTGCCACCAAGCCAACCTGTGCCATGGGCTGCAGCCTTCCCGCACCCTCAGCCAGCTCAGCTCCCTGCCACCCCGGAGGAATCGGCAGCAATCTTTACCAAAAGCACGGCGAGGATCTAAGTGCTCCCTGAGACGAGGTATCTCACAGAGCGCGAGAGCAGCTGCGCCCATGCAGCTGAGAGATGCACGCACAGCTGCACGCTGAGCAAAACCCCGGCTGAAGGCTCCGCCAGCAATCCAGCAAGTGGGCACGAGCCACAAGTCCTGTGCAGGATGAGGGCTTAACTTCCAGGAACATTTAAGATCACACAGGAACTCCATTTTTATTTATTTATTTATTTTTCTGTTTTGGAGTGGGAGCTTTACGAACACACTGCCTGGCAAACTGCAGCCAGAAGAAATTTGACAAAGCCTTTGTTAACACACGCCGTCTCCTTCCACGCGGCTGTTTCCCAGCAGATCCCCAGCGTTGAGGCATTATTCACTTCAGGCGCTAAGAATATCTGTGTTAATAATAAATAATAACCAGCTTTATAGGGAGCTGATCAACAAAGCGCTCGACAAATCTTAATTAAAGCTGATCCACCCACTCCATGCGTGAAAGTTAAACGTTATTTCTCAGAGGGGAAACCTGAGTGGTAACAGAGCTGAGGTGGGTTATGAAAGCCACAGAGGGGGTCGGTAGCAGAGAGGATTAGCACGTAGAAGGGCTGACTATTATCCCTAAATTTATCGCAATAATCCACTGCCTTGCAGTGGAGTTGATGTTCTCAAGGTAGAGTTGATGTGCTTTCAATCACACCTGCCCAGCTTGACCACACTGGTATTTAATTAGTCCTCCATTTCTTTGCAAGGTAAGAGCAGGGAGAGAAAAAGGGCTTGGGGGCGATGGAAAGTTTTTGCAGCCTTTTATTGCTCATGCTGAAGAAATTCTCAAGAGCGAGAAAGGAGGTGGCGGTGGCAGGCCCAACACCAGCTGTCTCTAGGGCATGGGCAGAGCTTTGCAGGCTGAAGGGCTGAGCTGACGCCTCATCAGGCTTTGCCTGTTTCCAGCTTATTTCTTTAACAGGAACATATTTGTACCCCTTAAAATCTAGCAAACACATAGCTATAGGCAGACCCAGGAACCTGCAGACACGGTCCTCACCTCTGTTAGCTGCACTCCTATACCAAAATCAATGTCAGAAGTCTCTGGGTCAGTGTTCTGGGTGCTTCCACCACAAAACACCTTGGAGGCGGCTGAAAAGCATCCGTGTGGGCCAGCCCGGTCATTTAAAGGCAGGGTTAGAGAAAAACAGAGACAAAGCATGAAGCCCATCCCCTAATAACACCACCCCTAGAGCATAAACACACTGATGGATGGCAGGGAGCAGAAACACGTCTGGCAAACCCTGGGGCACGTTACCTGCTTCCTGACCCACGCCACTGCGAGCCCTGCAGCGCGGCCGCGGGCTGGAGCAGCCTCCCTGCGCAGGCGGCAGAGGCGCCTTTGCTGGGGCAGCCCGCGCTTCTCTGGCGAGCCAATTCAGGGGTGTCAGCAAAGCTACGCTTCGTGCCTCTAAACCGTGTTCGTACTAGGCCAGTTCTAGCAGTAAAACGCCAAAAAAATAACTCGCCACTGAGAAACGGCACCGACAGACCTCGTTAGTGTAAACCCAGGCCCCTTGTTAGCATAAGCCCAGGCCGTGCTGCGAGGCGGGCGGCGTTGGTCAGGCCAGAGGCTACCTCAGCAGGGGCGGCCGCCAGCTGCTGGAGCCGAGCACCCTGCGGTGAGCCCCCGGCAGCACCTGCGTGCAGAGCCGCTCGGCCCCGGCTTCACGCACCGCCTGTGCTTTCAGTCAGGCTGCACGGAGAGGCCCGTACCCACAGAGGCCTCGCACTATGGAAAGTTTTAAATCCCAGCCTGAAAACCGCGCCGCCGAGCCCAGACCCTGAAGGAAAAGCCCCGTGAGCGGCCCCGAGCTGCAACCGAGCCCTGGGACGCTTCGGGGCCACCTCGGTGGGGGTGTGAGGGGCCGGGGCACAGCTGAGCTCCCCGTGCCTGGAGCGCACAGCACGGCCTTTACTTTTTATTATTTTCCGGTTATTTCCACAACACGAGAGCCCAGGCGGCTGCCTGCGCTCCCCGGCCGCCCCCGGGCCACAACAAACTCCTTTATTCCACCTGGGGCCTAGCGCAGGCCCCGGCCCCGCCGCGTTGCGGGGGGCAGCGCCCGGCCCCGGCCGCCACCGGCCCCTCAGGGGCGCCCCGTGCGCGGCCCCGTGCGAGGCCCCGGTCCC
>NC_048905.1:6687233-6734988 GCF_011077185.1 Oxyura jamaicensis
CGCGTGCGCGGCCCCGGCCCCGCCCGCCCGCGAGGGCGGGAGCGCGGCTGACGGGAGGGGGCGCGGGGCCGGCGCCGTGCTGAGGGAGCGGCGCCATGTTGGGGGCACGGCTCCGTGCTGGGGGCGCGGAGCCTTCCTGAGGGGCACCCCCAGGCGGCCCGGGCTGCAGGGCCCGGCAGCCGGCCGGGCTGTTGATCCTCAGCCCCCAGGCTTTTTGTTTGTCCCACAGCGTGAAGCAGCCCCGTGGCACCGCAGTACCCCCCACGGCCATAACCCGTCACTGCCCCGTGTCCCTCGGAGCTGCTGGGGCAGCTCGCCCAAAAACCGCCTGGCCAGCACGGTGCTGCACAAGGGGCCCCATGTCCTCGGTGCTGTCAGGAGAGGGAAAAGGGCCAGTACTGCAGCTGGGAGGGTTCCCCCGTGGCTGCCAGCTTCGTTGGCTGCTGTTTTGGTGCCACCTCACGCTGTCCCCACGCTGGGTGGGTGGAGGAGGTGGCACCCCTGCCCCTCACCGCCACTTTGGCTGCAGGTCTGCACGCTTTGCTCTTTGCGTGACTTGAGCAGGTAGCGTGGCTGCAGGGAAGCAGAAGGGTGTTCGTTCCCAGCCTTGCCACCCCGTGTCCCCCAGGAGGGAGGCAAGAGGCCAGGGAAGGTGCGCAGGCTGCCTCTCCTGCCTTCCCCGGGCAGGGGAGCAGCCGGAGCTGGCTTTCCCTGTGAGCCACAAGGACAAGGAGGGGAAGGAGCTGTGCTGGGGTTCCTGAGGAAGCTTTGCCCAGGAATTCCAGGAATTAAGCACCGGCATTGCCATTAACATGGCCGTAAGCAACGCTGCGATGCTCTGTCAAGGACATTGCTGAGCACTGTACCAAAAGTGGGGCTTCACCCTCCTTTTTCTCTCGAACGTTGTGTGTTTCCTGCCTCCAGCAGTAGGTGATAGATGGTAGGAAAATCTCAGCCTTAATTCAGAGTAAATGAAATGTTTTCAGTCTTTCCAGGTTGGATATAAACACCTCAGAATCAAAACCCACAAAGTGCTTCACAGATTTATTGAGTTTTAATGCCACGTTTTTTCAGGCAGGTATGTGATTTGGGGCAAGGCATGACTCCTGATCCTCAGGCACCTGGAGCTGAAGCACTGCTGTGGTCTCCCTGGCCGGGCAGGCGAGCTGGGTCCTGCTGTTCCCTTTTTGTTCCTGCCACGTGGATCCGTACCGGTGGGAGTCCCACAGCCCGGGGGGGATAACCAGAGGTCTCTCGGAAGCTGTGGTTGTCAGTGACATCCAGAGGAGGGCTGGGACATCTCTCCTCTGGTGCGATGATGGGTCTTGAACTTCTTTGGCTGCTGACCCTTTTCACAGTGACTGCCCAGCTGTCCCCACGCCTGCTGGGGCCACACAGGGCTCACGCTCATCCTTCGCTCCAGTGCAGGCCAAGAGTGCTCTGCTCCATCCCTGGGCAGCCCAGAGCCTTGGCCGCAGGAGATAATTGCTCTGCTGCAGATGGGAGATAAAAAGTAAAATTCAAGCAGCAGGTGCTGGAGGAACATCAGCAGGAGGCAAAGAGCTCCTTTGCATAAGCTCTGCCTCTGCTCTCCTGTTTATTGGGGTTTTACTGCAAATCTTTTGGAGCATTGAGAAGAATAAAGCCCCCCTCCTCCCCAAAATACAGACCTGGCATAAAACCTGGATCCCGACACCCCTGAGCTTTCAAGGCAAGGGAGGCTGCAGTGACTGCTGCCCTGGGGGTGGCTGAGCTCGCCTGTGGGTCTGGCTCCTATGGGAGGAGCTGAACCAGGACCGTGGAGCCCTGCTGCTGCCTAGCACAGGAGCTAGCCCTCTGGGTCATCCCTGCGGCCGCCTGCATACCCGTGGCCCGTTCTGGGGGCTTGGGAGCTGCAGCGAAAGGTGGGAGCCTGTGCCATGGATCCCAGCGGGAGCAGTGTCGGACGCCAGCCCCAGGCAGCCTGGAAAGTCTTGCTAAGATGCTTGTCCAGAGAGACGCGCTGCTGCATCCTCGGGCAACGCCAGCCTAATCCCCTCTTCTGAAATCGCTCGCACATCAAAGAGATTAAAAAACCCATGCTCTGCATATATTATCTTTTGCATTTCGAGATCGAGTTCTTCAACAGTGCCCGTTTGATCTGATGGGATGGAAGCTTTTTCTAAAGGTACTGAAGAAGATGGGTGTGAGAGAGTAATTCGGGGCTGGGAGTAATTTTTCATCAATGTACTTGAAGACAATCACAGCACTAGGAGGGAGGCCTAATTGTGGAGTTGTGTAATTAGTTTTTATGTCACTGCAATTATTCTGTTGGCTACATATAAAGAACATGGCAAAATGCAGCACTTAATTTTAAATCAGGACTTGATTCTCTTTTAGTAGGTAATTGATGTTGATCACATCACTTAGCAGTGACTATAAAATGCGCTATTTAGATTGTAAAAGGATGGAGAAAAGGACTAAGCAGATAGGTAATTGATGGATCATCGGGCTGCGTTGGTGGGAGGCAGCATTAATCCATCAGACTTCGGCTGTCTTTGGCCATCTCCACTTTTGGCCATCGTTAGTGGCCCAGAGCGTTAACGAACACGGAGCCACCGATCCCTGCAGCCCAAAGCGTCACACACTGCGGTGAACAGCCGCTCTGCCTGCGGACAGCAGCGTCAACTGATGCATTTGCACTTCGTGCAATGATTCCTCGTGTCTAAACACCTCCTGCCAAGGGCAGGCGTTGCTCTCTGCTGCTCAGGTTGAGCGTGGGGCGGGCTGCGGGGCTGGTCTGCCTGCACCCAGCATCCCGGCCGGGCTCCAGAGGGGAAATCAGGAAAGCCAAGAGAGCACAAGTGGGTTATTCCTGTGAAACAGCACCGGCAGCTTCTCAGCCAGCAGCTTGACAAGTTTAACGTTTCGCGCTTTGGGTGAGAAGTTCTCCACGAGTGATGTGGTGGCAATCAAAGTGATGCTCATGTCAGGGTTGCTCACAAGAACGGCTTTTTTGGCACTTCCCCCTGGGGGCACCTTCCAGCTCATTTCCCAGGAACGGCCACACTCCCTGCGTCTCCTCGTGTCCCACTCGTGTTAGCTGCGAGGAGAGAAGCCAGAGCCCTGCGTGAGTCCCTGTGCTTGGGACTTTGCTCCAGGGGATCAACAAGAAGAGAAGCTGAGTTGGTAAAACTTTTCCTTGCCTTTGGCACTGGCCGTAATTACCCGATTTCAAGCAGTATTTGCAAGCGGTTCCCATGATTGGGCGAGGACAGGAGTGAGGCTCCTGCACTGTGCCAAGCAGAGCTGGCGGGCACAGCCTCGGGGCAGGAGGCGAGATGGCGTGGTGGCTGCAGGGATGGTGCTCAGGGACACGGGGTGACTCCTGCGCCACCTGACCAGAAATGCAGAATTTCTTCAGCAAAAACCCGTGAGTTTGTGCCCAGGACCCTCATGTAGCTGCAGCCACCCTCCTAGTGGTGTGTGGCTCCCTTAGATTTCCGATGAACAATCCAGGAGGTTTTCCTGCTATTATCGTTTTATTTTCTTTTTCTAAAACATCCCCGAGAATGATAAACAGCATCCCTGCACCGAGCGCTCCCCAGGAACGTGGTGCCAGCGTGAGAAGAGCACACAGAACATTTAAGGAGGGATAATGGCCGTGCCGTAATTGCTGGGCGTTCGGGGGAGATTTCACGCTCAGCCTGCGTGCAGCTCGGTGCTCGCGGCTGTTTCCCGAGCCGGCGCGCGGGGAGCGGTGCCGGGGCATCCCAGCGCCACAGCCAGGCATCGATTCGCTCTGGTCCCCGGGGCCGAGGCTGGAGAGGAGAAGCACGCGGCGTGAAATGTGTTGTTTTCCCGGATAATGAGCAAACTCAACAGGCTGAAGGCGACTTCAGATGAGTTTCCAGGTGTCAGGTCTGGGCTTTGCATTCCACGCTCGTACTGAAAGAGATGGATTTGTGGCCAGATGGTCGCTGTTCCTACAGTGAGGGGAGAGAGTCCCAGCAGGGCTGTTGTCCGAAACACTATTCCCCTCCAGCCTTTCCTCTCTTCCTTCCTCTCATCCTTCGCTGTAGCTCCAAAAGAATTAGAATAAATTCAGGCTCCAGCAGTGCCCCGTGTAACGACCTGCAGATCTGGCACAGCACTGCTTTGCCTCCTAGAGCACTGGTGATAGCCACGGTGGGCAGGTGCCAGGCTGGGATGGTGGAACACGTCTGCACAGCTCACCAAGTGAGGTGTGACCCAGCCTGAGCCCGCTGCAGACTACTTTCTGCGGCGCAGATGCATCCGGAGAGAACAGAAGTGAATGCCAGGCTTGAGACCAGGCAGCATCACAGCTGCCGGGCTGCCCCGCTTCCTTTGGAGGTGCTTTCTCTCCCCATTTTGCATGCTTTATCCCTCTTTTGTTCCCTCCTTGGGCACAGCGTTCCCCCGTGGCACCTCCTTCCTCCTCTCCTGTACCGCAGCTGAGGCCGATGCTGCCAAGCGGGGGCAGAGCTGCTGGAGGGGCTTTCTGGGGTCTGCATCGCTCCTCTCGCTGCTGGGACCCGGGGGTTTCTGCAGGACCAGCTCTGCCACCGCAGCATCACCCTCCCCAAATTGCCGGACCATCAGCCAGGCCCTGCTTGCAGCCTGCAGGCTCCACCAGCCCAAACGCCATTCCAGCCTCCGTCAAAACCAAAAACAACTCGTCCACAGCCAGCAGGCGAACGGGGCTTTGCTGACAATCGCTCGGAGGCTTTGGAGCAGTAAATGGGATGTGACGAGCCGAGGCACCGTCCCTGCTCTCGGGGAGGCTGCGCCAGCGGGGCCGAAGCTTTGCGGGTGAGCTGGTGCAGAGCCCGGGGCCGGGATCCCAGCGAGTGTCAGCCCACGGCGCCGCTTCTCCCGCTCGGATGCATCCATGGAGCCTGGCTTGTTTTGAGCCCCACAGTGGCTGACAACCCCGGCATTTCAGCGCTGGCTGTGGCAACGTCGCTCATCACAGGAGAGCAGTTTGTGGCACCCGGGCTGCCCTCGCCCGCTTCCATTTGATACCGGGTTTTGATTTAATTAGATAAGGTGGCAAAGGTGATCAATTCAAAGCTAATTTCCTACGAAGCTACACATGATTTATAAGCAGAGAGGAGAATAAAGCCTGGAACAGGAGCAGAGGGACTTGGCGGGTGCAGAACTGTTGCGATGGGAACATGAAGTTTTTACTGCCGCCAGCTCGGCTGCCCCAGGGCTGGGCTGGGAGCTGCAGCCTGGCCGCACCAGCGGTCCCCAGGGCCGCATCCAGCGCTGCCACCTCCTCCCCCCTGCATCCGAAGCATCCCTGGATGCACAGCACACATGGGTTCGGCAGCCAACGCCAGGACAATTAATGGGGACGCTTCCCATAAGGTGGAAACAAGGAGGCTGTAAATCCCGGCAGTGCCGCACACATAAGGGAGAGGGATAGTTATGAGCAGTTCTTCCCTGCAAAACTGGACTTTAAATCATCACCTATCAGCAACGCCTAGTGCTGGATGCTCTGAAGTGGTCCAGCACAGCCTCTGTGACTCCTTTTACACCGCAGTGCAGGTGGGTGACCCCGTTGCTTGCCACCTGGGGATATTTATCGTGTGCCGGCACCTGCTCACGGGGTGGTTTTCCACCGTGTCAGATATTAGTTACAGACGGTTACCAGGCTCCACGCAGCACTTCAATAATATCGTCTAACAAAACACTGCCAGGGAAGCACATGAGTCGAGCCAGCCAGCTCCCAGGAGCCCACGTGGTGCCAGCACGTGTCAAAGCACCTCAATGCAGCCTCTGAGGCAGCCCAGAAGGGCCGGGTTAAGGGGATGCGGTTCCCAAATATCTCGGTTTGGGATTTCACAGGTGCGGCTTCCTCTGGGCCGGGTGGTGCAGGGGGGATCCCAGCACCAAGTCATCCTTCGCTCTCACAGCTGGGCTCCAGGGGAGGATGGTATCTTCAGCACCTGGGAAGCAAACAGCCCTGCAGAGCAGCAACAAGACCAAATTGCTTTTCTAGGGCCTCAGCTCCGTACCCCCGTAACGACGAGGCTTTGGGGACATGGCCAGGCACGTCCACGGCGCAGAGCAGGCAATGGTGAAGCGAGGACCTGGCTCCCCGGTCTGTCCCGCCTGCAGCCTGCCGGCAGCGTGGCAGGGGAAATGAAGATGTTATCGAGCAGCAGCACGCAGCAGTAATTGAAAGCCTTTTTGCTGCTGGAAACCCTCAAGGCTGCCAGTCTCGTCTGAGCTGCCACTTGCAGACACTTTTTCATTTCCTCTCTGTTTTTGCCTAAACTTTCCATCGAGGACACCGATTCCTCATCACGCAGCCTGAATGGCAATGATAAATATGCAAACACGGAGGTATTTCCAGCCGCTCTCCTGGGCTGGTGTGGATAAATTTGCCGTGCCTGTAGCCTCCTTTTCTCTGCGCATTCTAGGAGCAGCAGGCTCTGCCTGAAGCTTGGCAGGGCAAAGCTTTTGGGGAAGCTGCGTGCCAGAGGATGTGCAACAGCACTTTGGTTCTGCTGGAGGATGCTGACAGCCTCGTCTCTGGGTCACTGTGGGAAAAAAAAAAAAAGTGGCCAAAGTGATGGGGCGAGCGAGGCTGCTCCCCTGCCTGCCCCGGTGCCTCCTCGCTGCTCCCCCCTGCAAGCCCCCGTGGGGAATTCGGTGCAGGAGGGGAAGGGTAAAAGCAACAGCTGAAAAGCTGAAAATGTGAAGTATGAAGAAAGGCTTTAATTTTCCCCAAATCTCTTAATCCATTAATCACAGTGAGAATTCTATACGGAAACCTCCCTCTCGTTTAATACCGTCTAAAGATTGTCAAGATAGTAATGACTGTTTTGCGGGGGAGGAGGAGGAGCGAGGTGGGACAGGCTGGAGCCGTGGGCTTGTCTCCAAGGAGAGGAGATCAGCCCTCACCAGCAATGAGCCAAGCACGTGGATGAGCAGCGATGAAAAGCTCCGCTGGACCCTGCAGCGGGAGAGCTGCAGCAGGCGCTGGGCAGACCTGCCTGGGCATCTGAGACAGTTTTAAAGAGTTTTAAGCGCAGTCTTGAACATCCTCTCTCCCCCTCCACCACTGTGATTTTTCTCCATTCATGCTGCTCCCTCCCTTGCCCCCCAAAGTCTCAGGAGTTCCCAGCTGTGTTCCTGCCCGCCCTGCTGTCCTGCTGCTTCTCATTCCCTTCACCCTGTGGGGAACAAAAGGCTGGGGGAATGAGGGAAGCCTCCATCTCCGGGGGGGCAGCAAAGGCGTTGTCCTCCCTGCGATGCCACGGCCACTGTCGGAGATACCCCAGCTGCAGAGGGAACGGTTTTGCAGGACTCATTTATGTTAGGAGTTTCCTAACAGCTCCATCCACCCAAACCGCCTTCCAGCCCAGACCCCCTTCACCAGAAACAACCAAGGTGCTTTTCCACGAGAAAAGACTTCCCACAGATGCAAACAGGCTTCCCTTAATGAGACGTGGTGCACATTTTAGGGGCTGCAGAGCCTCGTGGATCCATGGACCCCCAGCTTTGTGAGGTGCTCACCCGCTGGGGAAGCTAGTCATCACCAGCAACCACCACCTCGCAGTGCTGCCCAACACAGTACTAGTCCCATGGCCTGCGTCCCATGAGGGGGACTGATTTTCTAAAAGGTGGAGACCCTTTCATGTGCTGCGAATGTAATTTGTAGTAAATATGTATCATGAAAAGAGGATGGAGCAGGGAAGTGAGCTGCCTTCCACTCGCACTTCTTGATGTCTTTCCCTCTCTCCAGGCACCACCCCAAGCTGACAGGACACAGACCCTGCCCTGCGCCCTGGTGCAGCTGGAGGGGCATTGCCACTGAAAGGAGCTGGGGACAGTTTGCAGTGACCCATCCGTTGTCATAGATGCCACTGCCTTGCTCTTGCAAGAAGGACACGTCCCGGTGAGGCTCAGCTGGGACGAGCCCGTTCGTGGATGGAGGTTTCTGCAGGACCCATCAAAAACCTGTGGGCTTGCCCCTTGCCTTTGTCACCGAGTATTTGGAGCCAAGGGAGGATTTCTGCTGCAGAGGCACTGAGGCAGCTGGCACAGCACCTGGGCTAAGGGAGTCGGAGCTGCTCCTTCTGGCCTGCCCCGGGTCCTGGAGCTGCTGCTCACAAGGAGCAGCGCGGTGCAGGACAAGCAGTCCCCCCTCTGCCTGATGGGGCCTGGGGCGAGCAGGATCCCCTTCTGGCCCCCGTCCCGGCCGGGCCACGCACTGACCCACGCCTAGCACTTTCCTCAGGCTTAGCACGTTCTCCATCAGCCTGGTGTGCTTCGCTTCACCAGCAACACTAGCTTCAAACCCGGAGCTGCGTCAGACCAGCCGAGGTTCCCTTCCTTGCCACGATGGTCACGCAGACCTCAGACTGTCCTGCCTTCTGCTGGGGGAACATAATGTCTACAAATCAAGGTGCCTTCCTGAAGCTGTTACCTGCTTTCCTCCTGGGAGGAAGATAGGAGGAATTAGTATGCAGCGTCTTCCTCGAGAAATCAATGTGATCTCAACTCACTGTGAAGTTCCCTGACTCTGTTAGACATGCTGCACTGGTAAAGACTAATCCTCGGAGGAGAAAGAGTGGAAGAAAAAGAAAGAAAAAGAAATTTCAGTGACTAGACAAGGCTAAAACGTTGCAGAGGGCTAAATCTTGCCAGTGCTGGGGCTGGCTTGGAAGTCCCTGAGCCGAGAGGGCTGCGGAGTGGAGGCAGTCCAGCTGTTTATCACACAGCTAAGAATCAGCCTAATTGTTAATTCTAATTAAAGCTGTTGGGAAAAAAAAAAAAAATGAATCAAGAGATTCCTTTCAAAAAAAGGCATTTCAGCTAAATTAAAAATTTTGGTTTTAAAAAAGGGGAGAAATGTTGAAAATTTTGAAGCAACCCATTTCAGCATTTTCAAGATGAAAAGGGATATATTTTTGTTGTGAAATGCATCATCAATTCAAATGTGTTTTATCTTACAGTCTGAAGAACAGAAATAGTTTTCAAACCAAAGCAAAATGGTATTTTTAGTTTTCCTCTTTAAAAAAGCCTATCTGGGGGTTTCTGTCCTAATTAAGAATGATTTTTTCCCTTTTTATTTTTTTCATTTTTAAACAAATGGAATAATCTGTTTCTGGCTAGCTCTACTCTGAAATACTCGTTCCTTTCTCGGCATGCCCACCGTGCCTTAGGCAGGCACACGACCTCAGGAGGGATCCGCGATGCTTGCACCACCCTGCTCGAGGTGCCAGCACTGCCAGAACTCCCCTGGGACTCGAGCTGGGCTTTACAAGAGCTCGCAGAATCAAAGCAGCACCAGCAAAATGGCACTCAGGGTAACTGGGTTGAATGTCTTGGTGGGAGTGATTTCAGGATTTCTGTGCAGCTGTGTTCTGGGCAGAGAGGGCTGCGAGGCACAGCAGCCCAGGGGCTCTCCTCCGTGGCACAAGCAGATCTCATCTATTGCACCGAGGAGGTGGTTTCGGATCTGTTAGGTGCTGAGCAACAAGGAGGCTGCAGTTTGCAGCACGTCTTCTGCAAGAGAGCACTGAAGGGAGAGAAGGAAGAAGTAAAAATGGGGCTAGATGGGAACTGGGGAAGGAAGGGGACAGCAGGGGAGGGGACTCAGCCAGGGAGCAGCTCAGAGGAAAGGAGCAGGGCATCGGCAGGGCTCTGCTGGAGACCAAAAGGAAAAATGAAATGGCTCTGCAGCAGTTACATGAGAAGCGAGGGAAAACTGCAGATGCCTGGGACTGCCTGAGTGCACTTCAAATGGTAAAAGACCTGGGCACGTGGCAAGAAGAGACACAGGCAGGCCTGTGGGGAGGGGACCCGCAGCGGGTCACATCCAGCTATGGACTCGGGTCCAGCTCTCAGAAAGATGAATCCAAAGCACCTCTGGGAGGCCTCAGGGCCCTTGGCCAGGGATGGAGTTACAGTTGGACCACAGCTGCCTCTTGCTGTGTTGTTGTCACAGGGAAGTGCTGGTGAGTGAAGCCTGGCGCGTCCATTGCCTGCAAGAACACCGAGACTCACACTGACGCAGCCCTGACACAGCCAGGGAACATCACAGCGGGACAATTCATCCCACTGGGTCCCTAGGAGGTCCCCAGGGTTGTAGGGCCAGTGCGGACAGCATACTTTTTGTATTCATATTCGTGCAACAAGGAGATCAGGAGCAAGAGTCAGCTGCTCCCTAAGGGAGATGGATCCAAGACACCGCGGCAGAGGAACCTGCTCACCAGAGG
Organism: Oxyura jamaicensis; assembly: GCF_011077185.1. Classification (NCBI taxonomy): domain Eukaryota; kingdom Metazoa; phylum Chordata; class Aves; order Anseriformes; family Anatidae; genus Oxyura; species Oxyura jamaicensis. The sequence continues at coordinate 6,697,472 of NC_048905.1, forward strand.
CACCGTCCCACCAGGCCTGAACACGGCGGGCAGGGCCAGGCGCAGGGTGCAGGGCCTGTCGGCAGCCCCACATAATGCAGCAGGTCTTCTGCACCTAATTTGAAATAATCTTTGGTTTTTAACAAGATCCACACATCCGGGAGGAACGTTTTTTCTCTTTTTGTTTTTAGTTGAAAGCTGCAAATTATCGAAAGCCTTGCTGCTGCTCTCCCCAGTCACTCCTGGGCAAACAAAAGACAGTTCTAAATGTGCTTTTCAACTAAAACAATCCAGATGCCTTTTGCTCATGACTCACCCTTGTCTCCCTTTAGCCTTTAGTCTTAAACTGCTTCACTATTTGGTCTGATTAGCAGTGTCTACTGGGGGCAGAGGAGGCACTGGAAGAGCCTGAGGTATTGCAGGTCAGGATTAAAGTGCTCTGCGTGCCATTAACTGTCAAAACTATAACTAGCTGAAATCAGGGCAATTAGATTGCTCACGGATTACAGCAGCAACCGCTGCAGCTATTCATTCCACATGCTGTGTGCTTAAACCACAGCCTTGACATTAAAGTGACATGATTAAAAGCAAGTGTCGGAGGCTCAGATCTATGCAAGAGCTCTGCAGGCAGGGTTAAGTCCACAGCTTCTTCAGAGGCCTTCTGGGGTTGGACACCCCAGGGTCTGGGAAAGATCTCCAGCCCCTCAGCAGAGCCAGCTCGGCTTCCAAGGCTGTAATGCCATCGTGTGGTTAGCGCGGGACGGGGAATCGCTGGGTTCTCTCCGCAGATTGATGGAAAGCATGGCTCTTGTTCAGACAGACAGAAAGCCCAGAAGTACCGCTGCTTAACAAGTTAGGGTCTAAGAGAAAATCTGTCTCTGACAGAAAAGTCCCTGCTCTTGCTTTGAGAGAGGGAAAATGATTAATTCCATTAATATTTCTCCTTCTAGTTCAATTCTCTGGCTAAGAAAGCAATTTCTTTCAGGCTGAAGAATCTGTTTTGGGTCTCTACTTGGGTACTGAGGGCTAATTTTCTCTTTCAGCATGGAAGGACACAGTGCCACATTGAAGCAGTAAAGGTATTTTTCTTCCCTGATTGAAGCTGGAGAGTTCAGCGAGGTCAGCTTTGTTGTAAGCATCCACACCAACATCAATGCATGCTAAAGGGCATGGAGAACCAGCACAGGAAACACAGGAACTGTGAAGCTGGAAACAATAAAGCCAAGCACCAGCTGCACAGCTAACACAAACCGGTGAGCAGGCTAGGCAGCTCTCTGCTTGTCCCTTTTACTGCACGTCAGACACGAGGTAGGAAGAGTCAGTCAACTGCTTCCTGGTCTTTTTTTGGCCCAGGGACACGGGGGCTGTTACATGTGGGCCGCTCCTCTCCAACACAGCCTGCCTTGTCCCAGGTGGTGCTGGGCTTGTTCTGCCCACAACAGCCATAGATCCGTGCTGGCACAGTTGCAGGTGCTGCGCGGTGGAGAGCATTAGGCACTTTCCCATTTAGTGTTGAAGCCGGTGACTCATTAACTTTCCCCTTTCATCTCTCAAGCATCTCAGCAAGACAGCAGACACCATGGAAAAACTCCTCTCCTCCACAGAGCTGCCCCACAGGCCAGCACAGCCCAGAAATGGAGGGACAGCCTCTGTCTCGTCACCAACAAGGCATCTACGTGTGGTTTTCTTCTCATCATGGGTTGCTCACAGAGCAAAGACACTGTGAAGAAAGCCCCCCAGCACACTGAAGTGCACCCCAACTGCTCACAAACCAGCCCAGGATGGTCAAACTGGACAGGGGCCGCAGAACAGTTGCTAAGCGAGGGGTGCCAGGAATGAAGGACGGCAGTTGCTCGGCTGTGCTCCAGGACAGAAGGGCCAGGCATATTGCCAGAGCTGATGAAAAGTTACAGTGGTGGAGGGACAAGTAACAGCAAACACAGAGGGCGCTTCATGGTTTTGGTTCTTGAAGTCCTGCTGCCCGTGGCTGAGGTACAGGCGATGAGCTCTTCCAAACCCCTGAGCCAGCTGCCTGAGCAACAGCTCCAGTTTGGAAGCTGTATAATTCATTAGCGCAGCACGGGGCCCAAACTAATATGCCCTGCCTCTCATAGTTTGATGTTTTCAGCAGGACCGAGGAGATGCTTCAAAAGCTTTCTGAATGCCAACTATCAGAACTCAGCAAATCTCCATGCCAGGAACAGCCTCTTACTTCACAGCACAGATTTCCCTGCGTTCCTGCACAGCTTTCCTGGGTAGTTATTGGGCACAGAGCATTGGTTCCTGTCGTGCAGTGAGGGGGGGGTCAAGCAAATGTGTGCATATTATTTGCAAAATTTGGATAAAAGGTGTTACGCCAAGGGAAGCATGCCGGCTCTGCCATGGGGATCAAGTAAAGCCCATTTCTGCCACAGCTTCCTGGCAAACACGCTCTCAACATCTGCTGCAGCCCTTCCAACTGCTGAGAAAATGCTCCTGGAACAGGCCGAACCCAGTGATGGCTTGCTTGGAGCCTGTGCTGCAGCAGCCCTGCCAGGTCCTGGTTTGCAGAGCGGAGCATAACGGCACAGTGACTGCGAGAGCGCCTGGCTGGGCAGCAGGTCCTCCTGCGTGCCTGCGCTGCCTGACCGAACAGCGGCCACAGCGCTGGCCGCGTGGGCTGCTTGACTGGCCAAGAGCTTTCGGGAGGGTTTCATCTGCTTAACCGTGCTGTGCTTCCTCCTCTCCCAGGCAGGATTTCAGCCTCAGCCGATGTCAGAAACATCACATTGTTCTTTGATACTGAGATACCTGCTAGGCCTGTTGTTCATTTTTGTTTGGCAGAGGCTAAATACACGCTCTTTTTCTCCCACAAGTGCAGTGTTGGGGACTCTGATGAGTCTGAGATGCTGTTTCAAGGCAGATTAGAGATAGGTTACCGTAAAATAAAAGCATAGCCGGCCTTCAGAAGAGCTCCTCTTGTCTAGACAGAGCCTCCCCTGAACTCCCCGCATCCCAGCACAGCCCTGCAGTCTGTATTCAAAGCAACACAACAGGCTCCAGAAGCCTGCTTAACCCCTGTCGAGTAAATGCTCAGTTACAGAATAAAGGACGGATCATGTCTGTGAGATTTTGCTCCCATAAATAAGTAGGATGGTTTGAATCAGGGCATGAACCACTATTCTGGCACAGTGCGAGGGATCCACTCGAGGGATTTGCGCCAGCATGCAGCTGTAATGCTTCCCAAGTATCTGTACAATGGACCTCTAGGGAAAGCCCATCTCGTGTGAGCACGGCTGGTGATCAAAGGGCAACATTTGCCCCTTCGTAGAACATAATTTGAGGCAGAAGGGACTGCCTGTTCCCTTCCTCTGCTCTGCCCTGTGGTGTTAGGCCCACCCACACTGAGCCCAATCACTTGTGTGAAACAAAAGCATTTCAGTCATTAGGAGCCAAAACTGGAATGTGCCACAAGCCCAATATATGGCAGACCGTAGCGCAACCAGTGTTGCAAACTCCTGCAGGAGCAAGAGCAATGCTTTACGATGCAGAAAGCAAAATATCTGCAGCTCTAAAGCATCCACCTTGTTCTATATCCCTTTCCAGGCCCACTGCCTCCCTCAGCTCCTGGCCTCCCCTCGGGCCAGTACTGCCCCAGCCCTGCATCTCAGGCGCGGGGCTCGGTGTCGTGGCCGTTCCCTACCCACCGTCCCCCTGTTCAGCACAGTTTGTGCCCCGCGGACAGTCCCTGGAATAAACGAAAGGCCAATACTGCGAGAAGAGGGAGAAAGCTCAAGAACGACCATGGGAAAGCACCGAGCGAGCCAGCCCCATTTCCGTGGCAACCCCCACCTCAGGCAGCCGCGGCTGCAGCGCCCTGTGGGACCTCATGCTCTGGGGCATGGGCTGGGCACTGCTGCAAAGCGCTTTTACAACCTTCAGCGCCTGCCCACGGACACCGGGGCATTTACTCTGTGTTTACTCTCGCGGCACCGCGCGGTCAGACACAACCCGACCGCCGACACCAACCCGAATCCCCCCGCGGCCCTCGCCGCCGCTCCCTGCAGCTCCCCCCGGCCGCTCGGGGGGGAGGCCCCGGGCCGGGCCCGCCCTGAGGGCGAGGCCGAGCCGAGGCGGGGCGGTGCCTGCGGAACCACCTCGGCGGCGCGGCCAGGCCTGGCCTCTTTGGGCGCCGCGGCCGGGAGGTGAGGTGGGGCCGGTCGGGGCCGCGCCGCCATGAGGTGAGAGCGCGGGTCTGGGCGTCTGCGCCTCTCCCGGGCTGTGGAAGCGCGGAACGCCGTGAATTTCCACCTTATTTATATATATATATAAATTATTTGTTTCAAATACGCTTTATTTTATTCTTCTGTACGCTCTGTGCTAGGTGGCACGGAGCTTTGTGGGAGGGCGGCTCTTCCTCGCCGGGCCCTTGGCGAAGGTGGAGGAGCCCCCCGGGGCCGTGGTGCCGGGCCCGGCCCCGTCCCGGCGGGTCGGCCCAGCGGCAGTCAGCCCCCGGCGCGGCGCCGTGCCCGGGCGGCGTTACACCGCTGGCAGAGGAGCCGGAGCCTGCCGAGAGTGGAGCGGCTCCGCGTGGAGCCGGTCCTAGAGGGGAGGCGGACAAGGCCCGGGTGCCGCGGGGTTAATGATGGAGCGGGTGTGGTGTTCGTAAGCGCATCTTCCGTGTGGAAACGGGTGGGGTGGTTAGCTGGGGTTGGGATCTTATGGTGTTACTTGGGTTAATAACTCTGTTGTGTGTTTTCTAACTGCAGGTAAATGGGGTTATGCGTTGCCCTGCGCGTAGGGGCAGCGGTGGTGGTCAGAAGAAAGGAGAAGCCGGCGGTGCTGCCCTGAAGATCCCCATTCAAAGGAAATTCGAGAAGATGGAAGCCATAACCCACGGTTATGAGTTCTACCAGAGAGGGGGTTGTTTTCAGGATCTGGCATCCTGAAAGGACCTAGTAACTTGCAACGTCTGAGGTTGGTTTTAGGCAAGGTATAAGAAGAATTACTGAAGCGGTTTGTTAATTGTTGAGCCACTCTCACTGCTTGTTTAAAATCACATCTTTCAGTTGACCTATTTATTAAATTTATTTATATTTAAACTTGGTCTTCTTCATTGTGTCATAAGGCTGCCACATACAGGAAGATTTGAAAGTCGTGTTGGATCCAGTCAGCGGGAGACTGGGGAGACAGGAAGGCCACGTTGGGTGGCTGGTACCCCCCCTGCCATGTGCACACTCCTCCATAGCTTCTGTTGAAAGATTTTTAACAAGGCTTCCTTTCCTCCTGCACTTTGAAGGAGATTACATGCTCAACATTTTCCGTGAAGGAAATAAGGTTTGGTGTGATTTGTAGAAGGCTGCCGAGTATGTAAAATACATTGAAACTGGTGGGCAGGGAAAAGAAGACAATTACGTGTTTAGAGGGGGGAAAAAAAAAAAATCCATTTAACTCGAGTGATTGATTACCTGTTCGAGGGGTGTATTACTCTCACCAACATGCCTGACCCATCATAGATGCTACTGTAGCTGAGGTGTCGTGTATGAACAAGTTAAACTGAGAAGCAGTGGCACAAGTACATGATGCTATCTGGAAGTGTGATGCTGTCTGTATGTAGGTTGTTGGTGGTGAGTTTAATGACCATGGGGCTTTTGATAATAGCACATGTATTAATAGTTAACAGGTTCTGAGGGTTTATGTCTAGTGGGTGCTTATTGCATAGTTCTGCATAAATGAATTGCAGTGCTTAATTCTTTGAGAGCTCTCCCAGTCTATAAATGGCCCTAATGCTAGTCACTTACCTGTAAGCCCTTCTATCCATCTGACAAAACATCAATGACTGAATATGAATTTGCTATATTCTATATAGAAATACTCATAAAAGTATTAAAACATCACTGGGGAATATTTTTTTCTTAATGTATGACATACACGAGTATAATTTGGCTCTATATGACCAAGCTCTACGTGCAAAACAAATAGCTGGGTTTCCTATGGATTTATGTGGTATCCAGCAATCTTCCTGTTTCCCAGTATTCAGCCACCTCCTGCTGTTCCCCTGGGCACTAGGCACTGAGTGCTGAACCAGGAGGGAAGCCCTTATGGCAAGCTGTCTGCCACTACCCTTGGGATGGGGGTGGGAATGAGCTCCCACAGCAAAAGCTTTTTACCTGCCAAGAAACTTGTTGGGTGAGAGATCTACATCTATTTCTGAAACTGGCAAAAAAAAAAAAAAAAAAAAATCTGCTCTCAGTCACAGAAAGCATGTGCTATGTAGACAATAAATTCATGCTCATGCTGACTGGCTTCTTTGAAAAACTTTTTGTGTGATAAAGGTCTAATACGTTCATCTCAGGGCTGAGCCCAACAGAGGATTGAATGTAGTAAATGTTCCCCAGCAATCAGCAAGAGCTCGGGCTTAGGGATCTGGGGCTCTGTGTTACCTGGGCAGCTGTGCTAGCAGCGTAGTGATGGTCAGCACTGCGTGACTACTTTTGCAGTATAAATGCAGTCACTAAAGGTCAAAGTAACTCGCTGCCCATCTGGTGCCTCGACCAAAGGACAACAAAGGGAATCAAGGGAGAACCCACATGGTCTTAGAGGAAAAAAATACCAGGGCTGAAATAAAGTCAGGAAAATGGAGCAAGGCCGGCTTTCACACTGAGGAAATGATAACGGGACTTTGGATTGTGCTCATCAGCACCATGCATTTTCTGATCTGTATATGACTGGGCAAAAGTAGCTGGATTGCTTTACGTTTCATCAAGGAGCTTTGCTCAGCTCTTGCTGCTCTGCAGTACTGGAACTCAGAAGCATTGTTAACTTAGATGTGTGTGTTTGTTTTTGAGCACTGAATTGTTTTTTATTCTGAGCTTGTTAAGAGAGCTGAATTTCTTGGAATTGCCCTCTGAGCGCTTTCACATTATTTTCAACATTCTTTGTACCAATCCCATTCTTTTCAAGTGCCTTCTGTGTTATTGTTTCATTGTGCTCTCCAGCCACACATAGAGAAGAAAAATTAGCCTGTGATGAACTCAAAAGGGAAATCTTTGTTTTCCCTGGGAGACTTAATTCAGCTACATACCCTTACCACGGGAAAAGCTTTCCAGATGATGGAGAAATTGATAAATTTCACCACAACACGATGGAGAAGTTATTTTGCTGCAACATGGTGGAGGAATTGATAATTTCGCCACAACGTTAAACGGGAAAGGTATTGGCCGTGAAAGAATTTAAAAGCATGGATATTATTTGTGTGAGTCTACAAATACTGTCTGGTCATGACACGTTTAGGGAGAGCAGACCGCGAGTGAACTTTCCTCCTGTCAGCACAAGGTGGCAATATCGGCTTGGCTGAAAGGGAGCGGCGCATAAACCGCGGTGGGTTTTTTGTGTGGTAGGTTTTTTTTTTTTTTTTTCCCCTTTGCCAGAATCTTCTAATGAACCTAATAGGCATCGAGAGCCCATTGTCTCAAACATTTCGGAGCAGGTAACGTCTCCGTTGCGCCGAGGCCCGGCCGGGGATGGCGGCGGGTGCGCGGCGCCCGGCCTAGGAGCGGCGGGACCATGAGCGCCCGCCCCCCCGCACAGGTAACGGCGCGGCGGGCTCCCGGCGGCGGCGGCCGGCCGCCATTTCGCGCTCGGGGCCCCGCCGGGCGTTCCCCGTTCCCCCTTCCAGTCACGGCGGGGACCGGCGGCGTGTGAGGAGCTTCGTGTCCCCCCCAACACCCGGTGCCTCGGGAGGGCCGTCGCACCCCGCCGGCGGGCCCCATCCGAGCCGCTGAGGAGTCGGAGGGCGGTCTCGAACCCGCGGCCCCTCAGCCGGGAGGGGGGTGGGGGGGCGCCAAGCCCCGCCCCGGCGGCAGCGCGCGGACCATGAGGCGGGGGCCGGCGGCGCGCTGGCGCTCTCGCGAGAGCACGGTGAGCGGCCTCGACGTCTCGCGAGAGCGGCGCCGGCGGCTCCCCCCTGTCCCCCCTCAGCGCCTCAGACGGCGGCGGGGCGCGGAGCGGAGCGGGGCCGAGGCGAGGGCGGCCGCCGCCGGGCACGTGAGCGGGCGGGCAGCGGGCGGCACGTCCCCTTCCTCCTTCCTTCCTCCTTCCCTCCCTCCCCTCTCCCCTTCTCCCGTCCCTCCCCCGCCGCTGCTGCGACAGCGACCGGGAGGCGCCGCCGCGGCCCGCAGGTAGGAGCGGCGCTGCGCCCGCCCGGCCCGCCGCCATGTTAGGAAGCGGCGGCGGCTGCGCTGAGGGGAGCCGGGGAGGGAGGGGGGAGCCGTTATAACGGCCGGGGGAGGGGGGAACGGGGGGAGGCCGCCGCCCGCAGCGCCCCCGCCCGGTGCCGCGGCCCCGAACAAAGCCCCGCGGCCCGGCCTGGCCTCGCAGGCGGCCTCCCCGCGCTGTGGGGGCGGCTGCCGGGCCTCGGTGCTGTCCCCGGGGCCGCCTCGGGCTTCCCGGTCGGAGCGCTGAGGGCAGGGAGGGCGGCAGGCTCCTTCTGCTCAGTTTCACTTTCTTGGAATTGGGGCTGCGGTTCCCAGCGGTGCTGCGGCGTTTTTGTCCTGCGGCGGATGAGTAACGAGCCGCGTTTATCTGCGTGTGTGGCTCCCGGGGTCAAAGTAATGAGCGGTGAAGTGCCTAAAATAAGCAAAAATTGAAAGGAACTTTGTGAGAGCCTCGAGTACTGCTTTGTTTTAATAAACGAAGCGATTACGATGTAGAAAGAAAGCTGAAAAATCCACCTGAAGTCTGTGGCTTTTTTTGAACGAAGCATACCTTTGGGAAAAAAATCCTTAATGTCGTTTTGAAACAGTTGAATGATCTAGCTTCTGTTTTATTCATCCTTAAATTCTTCTTCTTTTTTTTTAACTATAGGTGGGGTAGGTGATTCTGACTTCCTAGAGTAAGATAAGTAGGGAGTGACTTTTGTTGAAAACGTCTTTTAAAACTGTCTGCTGCTTTTGTGCCTTGGAAGAGGAAAAGGGAGTGTTTTATCTTACTTGTTTGTAAAGAATTTCCTGTTTTATTTTTCTGATTTTTGGGACATAATAAATGAAATATATATAATCTAATTATCAATATGCAGTGAAGCATATATTATTTTTTTAATGTATTATCCAGAAATTAATGAACTTTTGTCATGAAGTTTTACTCAGAAATACACAAAATGATTTATCAATTATGGGGAATAATTAAATTTGAGGGAGGGCACTGGCAGGTAAGCCCTGTACAAATCTTTGTTCAGTGTTAACCAAGGATCTGTACTCCTATACTATGTACTAGTTAAGGAGGTGAAGTCTGAGTAAAAAATAATTTGTTAATAATTCTGGTGGGACTTGCAAGGTGACGAGCCTTTTATATGCTTGTTTCAGAGGAGCTATCTGAAGCTACCATCTTTCCAAAACTTGAGTTTCTGGTGTTTGCACGTATTTGGGTATGAAATACATCCCAATGCTAAAAGCTGTGACCAGAAAAAAAAATAAAAACAACCCTAACTAGATTCTGAGAATGTGAATTCATGTTCCCAAAGGCAAAAGCTAAAAACAAAATGAAGAGGAGAAAAAAACCAATCAGTCTGAAACACTAAACTAAGGATCTGTGGTATTACAATCCATATAACTAAATATGGATTGTAATTGTATGTATGTACATTGTATGTATGTAATTGATTGTATGTACAATCCAAATAACTAAACATAACTAAATCCATATAACTAAAATATGATCCATATCTAAAGTATGATCGCCTGGTTTGTTCAGGACTGCCAAAAGCTCATTAACTCAGTGGAAGGTAAAGAAGTAAGTATTTTGTGCTGCCCTTCTCTAATGCGCACACACATCTGCTGAGGGTTTTGTTGAAGGCCAGGATAGTTTGTGATCTAACACTTGACAGTGCTTGGGGAAGCTGTTGTAAAGCAAAAGCTGCAGAGAAATGATTTTCATTCACTTTTTGTTAAGGAGTATTTGCATAACGTCCATGCTGCTTGCATTTTTTCTTTGCTCTAACTCAACAAGTCCTAAAAACAAATGCCCCACAGTATTTCTGAGCTAACTTAGTTTGCAAGTGTTTAAAGTACTGTATTGTGTAGCTTTAACTTAAACAGGAGAGGTTTTTTCTGTGGGCACTAAAATGGTCAAACAGGCCCTCAATTCTTCTCTGCAGCTAGAGTACATCTCAATGACCTCATGAACAAGATTTCAGTTGGGAAAGAATGCAAGTTTATCCCAGTTATAGAAAGGCCAGGGGGCAGACTTGCAATCACCGATTAGTCAGAAGGCTTTTTAATCACTTAACAGATCAAAATGCAATTAAAAAAAAATACAATTGGTTCTTTATTGGAACGATGCACTCACTCCCTAGTTTGGTCTGCATTTGGATCATTTTGTGTGTGGCCTATTTACTTTAAAAATATAATTATGGTATGTTCTGTGCTTTTGTAGAAGTTATGGTGCCTGTAAGAGTATTCATCTCCAAAACTAATGTGAATGAATAGAGATTGTTTTCTCGCTTTGGCAAGTGCTTGAACACATGGTCGTTATTACCAGAGTTTCCAGTCTAAGATCCTAAATCATTCCGCAGTGACTCTTGCTGGCAGATCCCTTTGTTGAACAAAGTCTTAACGGCTTCATGGAGCTTTTCATAGGTGCTGGAACCTGTGTGAATGCATCTTATTTTAGAGCTGGAGCCTGACGTTAGTCGCAGACAGTGGACTTGCAATGGTAGGAGGGAGCACATGGAAGCCGTCGAGGTAATCGTGTGTTTATGGAGCCGTCAGTGCGGATGATGGCATTTACTCTGTATGCTCCTGGCTGCCTGTCTAAAAATAGACATTTTTTTTCCCCTCCTTTACTCTTTCTGTACTGTTCTGGGGTTCCTTGTTTCTATTCTGTTTCTGTAAAGGAGTAAATGCACTCTGCAACTTGAATTGATGAAGTTATGTAATGAGCAGTAATAGGAACTCGGCATCTGATTTTTGCAGCGCTCTCTTATGCATTCAAGTGTTGGAAACTGTAAGTTCTTTGAAGATTCTTAACTGTTAAACTAGTTATTTTAATTTCCCGTTTACAAATAAGTCTTTTCGTATGTAATACTTCTCTGTTCTGAAGCAATCTTCTGTTACAGTAACTTCAGATCTCAGATTGCCACGTGCTCCTCTGATCAAGCGAGTGAGATGAAGCTGAATGTAATCCTAAGAAATGAAACTCTTTGAGTTGTTCTGCGAGGCCTGTAACAGATTGTCTGATCTGCACAAAAAAGTGCATGCATCCCTGTGCCAGGTGCTGCTTAAATTTTTGAGGTCATGACCCTTGGAGATCCATTGAATGAGAAGATGTGTGTTGTTTTTTCACCTATAAAACAGTGATATTAAATAACCACTCTGAATACTGCTATCTGAAATGGGTGATAATTTGCATTTTCTGTATGTAATGCTGCTAGACAATTTGATCTTCCTCCTTAGCCTTTGGAAAAACAGCAGCCTTTTATTGTCCAAGTCAAAGTAATCGCATAGGCTTCAAATCCAGTACATTCGGTCATTCAGCAGCCAGAAAGCATCTGCTTCTAATTTCCTTGCAAGTTCGTGTTTTCACTACCATTATTTCTCAGAGCAACATGCAGAGCTGTCTGTCTGAATTTGTAACTTTGACTTCCAGATCTCTTCCATAGATAACCTTTTATGCAACGATGTGTTGGAGACAGTTTTGCTAAGAGGCATATGGATTCTTCCAAAGCAGAATAGACTGTTGCAAAATGAAATGCTGCGCTGAGATTAACACTTAAGGGAGGAGGGGAAAAATTGTATATCTTTATCCAAAAAGTAAGGGTTGTGGATGAAAAACATTTATATTGAGACTTTTTTTTCAAAGGTGTGCAGTCTTCAGAAGTCTTGTTACAAACTGAAGGTGTATTTTTCAGCTTGTAGATTGCTTCATGCCTTTATTATAACAATGTACTCAAAGCACATTGAATTTGATGACATCATTTTGGTTTTCAAGTGAAAGTGAAACTGACTAGAAGGGGAAAGTTTTAATCTTTGAGACTTTTCTGTAAATAGTGTAAGAATGGGTATAAGATGAGATGCTCTAAGAAACTGAAGAATTAAAACTATAGTGCGTATACACGTAGTAAAGAAACTGAATGGTAGAAGGCATAGGAATCTGAACTACTTTCAGCCTACTGATGTTCCATAAAAGGTGGTAATTTAAGATGGCCAATGTGATTAATGTGTCCCAAGAACTTAGTGAATTAAACTGTTTTCAGGAACAAACCTAAAATTTACAGGGAATAAGAGTTCTGTCAGTTTTATTGATAAGAATTTATAATCACTTTTCCTTAAAAATTAAAAAGTCCTTCTATAGTGTTTGAAAATCAGCCTTACAGCCTTATTTTGGCCTTTATTTGGCAGCTGTGTATTCTGTAGGATTGAAATTTCTCGCTTTTGTTGTCTGCCTTTACAGAAAACTCTTGTGCTACTTGTAGTTATAAAGTGTTTTTTTCCATTGTCCACATTTGTCTGGAAATCTAGTAACATTTTGACTTTAAACTTATTTCAAGACAGCTTCATATTGTATATTTTCAAATCTCAGTATGTCCAAATTTCTGACCACTGATCTTAAAAATGGGTATCTAATAGCCCATCTGTTCCTGACATAGCTGAAATTACCTGAAGAACAATTAGCATGGCACTTTCAACTGAGCTAAATCGTATCTGGATCTTTAGATGGCTTTGTTCAGTCGCACTCATCTTGTTGCTGTGACTCAGTTGATGGCACATTCGCTTAAAAGCCAGCAGACTTTGGTCTGTGAGACTTGTCTCTATCAGATACTGACGTGAAATCTTTCATAAGAGATCAATGCAGGAACCTGACCATGTGGAAGTTAAATGTTCTTTGGTGTGATTTTTAGAGCTCTTTCCCCTCCTTGATTCATTGTTGTCTTCATCAGATCTTGAAGAATGGGGATGTTGAGAGTACAGCAGCAGGGGTGACAGTGCTGTGACAAGTAGTGATTTATCTCAGAAATGTACAACTCAGTAACTCAGAAATGTAGTTTCACTAAGAACACCACTCAGATACCTGATTAGGTGTGGGGCAGCTTACTGGTTAGCACACCAACTAAAAAGGGCATGTTCCATCATCAGCATACATGTGTCTTACTGTTCCCTTTGTGCTTTTTCATAAGATTGTCTCTCTGTCTCATTGTTTTTCCTCATTTCCCTGCTTTTATTTTTCTCTCGTTTGCTTCTTTCTTCCACGTGGGTTTGCAGCAGCAGCATGGCATCATTGTGTAAGTGTGGGGTCGAGGCACGGCGTGGAATCGGGTTCTCTGCAGCCTGGTTCCATGCGAGACTGGGACGTGTTGGGTTTTGTTCTCTGATAATCTCTCCGAAGCAGTGGACGATGAACTGCCAATTGAAAATTGTGACAAGAGGATTAGTGAGCATCTGTTCAAAAAGAAAGGATTATTTTGAAAAGTGGAGAACTTTCCTGATGTAGTAAAAACCTGACGGGTGCGGGTCCTTGCATTAACAGCAGTACACACCATGCCTTTCCTGACCACGTGGCTCTCTGCTGAATCACTGCAAGGGTCTGGCTCCTAAAGCTCCCTGGAACATCTGGCCCTATGAAGCAGCCCTTAAGTTCCGTTTCAAGCCAGTCTGTAAATGCGTGAAAGAGCCAGAAGGAAACTGGTGCGTGAAAATGGAGGGAGTGAGGAGTAGCTTGGAAAATGGTTGGAAGTGTATCAAATTGTGTAAGGTAAAGCATGGTACTCAGGTGAATGTTTCAGTGTTTTCTCTTTTTTGAACTTGAGCAAGTCTTGATTGTACAGTGTAGTTTTTAAAATGCTTTCTGTTTGGTTGTCTTTAGTGTGTTGAGCCTGTCCTCCACATCTCGCTCAGTGTTTGCCTTGCCTGCCCTCTCTGTATTCTTGTTTCATTGCTCTCCTCTGATGCTTTCTGCAGTGCCTGTCTTCTGCCTCAGAGACTTTTAAACTTATTTTCATCCTCATGTTTCTTAATCTCTGACTCTTAACCCAAATTACACAATTTAATGTGCTAGCAAGTGACTCCAGATACATAAATTTTAAACGCACAGATGAAGTAGGAGTTTAGATGGGCTGATAACAGAATATACAGAAAATTTGTATAAAACAGTTACACAGAATTCTATCTTTGAAAAAGTGAGTTTTGTATACTCTCTCTCTTGTAGAATCCATTATTTTCCTACATAGGAGCATAGTTTTACAACACTGCTACCTATATATGAAATGTAAGAAAGAAATTTGAAGTGCTTTACAGCTTTAAAAAAAAAAAAAAAAAAAAAAGGAGAAACTTTAAGCACTTGTGAAACAGGGCTCAGAATTGAGCAGGCAGCTGGGATGGAGGCGCACACGTAACCTTGACCTTTTTTTCTTGTTTCCAGTACAAGAGAAATTGCCTCCTGCACAACTGGTCTCTTCAAGGAAAAGTCTTGCTTTCATTTTGTCCTCTCCATTCCTCCCTAGACGTGCCTGTTCTTAGAAGCTGGTTTCATTTGGAGCTGTGCAATTTATACCTGATTCTTTTTCAAGCCATTATGTGTTTTATGTGCAACGGAGTAGAAGTGCAAGAGCAAACTGGCTCTGCAGAGGTTTGGAAGGGCTTTACTGCACAGGGGACCCAAAACAACGTATTCCTAGCAGAATGGTTTCATGTGGGTGGAATTCCTCTAAATTTTGTGTATACGTCCCAAAGCTGAAGCAGTGTGGGGGAGACGTATTACAGGTTATTTCTGCTCTGCACTAATAAAAATAACGTTTTCTGAAATATATCCATTGCACCAAAATTATACTCTGGATTTTGATGCACTCTGTAGTTAAAAAAATTAGAGTAAGTAAATGGAGTTGAACCAGGCATTTAAGTGCTAGGTGAGGGTTTCTGTGGGCTACAGGGCAGGTGGCCATCCCCGTGAGCTGTAGGATCTTTAACTGCCACATGTGGTCACGGTGTCAGTGCCAGCCTGAACCACGGAAGCAGTGTGCTGGTAAGAGACGTGCTGCTGCCACCTGGCAGCGCTGGCTGCGGCGTGGTGCCATCTACTGACCTCCCAGGGGTCTCTTTCAGCAGGATCAGGGTTTCCTTGGGCCTCCCAGCCCGGAGCTGAGCCTGACCTTGTGTAGCTTGAGGTCTGGAGGTCCAGGCTGGTGTCACGGCTGCAATGTAACAATAAAGAGTCACTTCCTATGTGCTGTTAGCTGTGTAACTGCAATTGGAGCAAGAGGTCTTATTTACTTCCTGCAAAATTTAAAACTTGGTTTTCTTGTTCGCATCTGTCTTCACATTGGTAATTTGATTTTTACTGCATAAAGATTGAATATTATGTTTGGTCTTATTTACCAGATCTTACAGCAGAAGCTTATTGCCCAAACTTGAGTTACTTTTAACTTCCTTTCGTCCTATTCTGTGGTGGTACAGGTTTCATTTTCAAGTATGTATGATATGCCAGAGTCATCTTGGATTCTGTGGACTTAAGGTGTTTTTGTGGTCTTCTCATAGAATACAGTGTAGCAATGTAGTTTATAAACCAAACCAAAAGCAGAGATCAAGGCTTAATGCTAGTAAACCTTAGATGCTTTCAGACATCCCAAACTTCGGAAACTCACTTGTCTTCGGTATGAAAGTAGTTTTTTTGTAGAATAGTAGTAGTATGTACAGGAAACACTGCTGTATTTTTATCTGAAATGATTTATGTAGGTTCTGGGTACATCTTGAATCTGTTAAGTTATGTAATAAAAGCCTTGTAAGATTGAGCTCTTTAATGTTTTAGATCAACATGATGCATAAGTTTAAAACTGCATCTGTTTAAAGGGATTTATGACTAAAACTGCTTGTTTTTCTACAGAATTGTCTGGTGTTTCTCAGCTTGAAGAAGATCTGCAGTCATTATTGATCCTCTTTCTTGGCGTTACCATTTTTGAAGTGAAGTTTGCCTAGCTTTCTAGTGTGAGCTTTCTTTTCAGCCATCTTAAACCCAACCAAACAAAGAGATTTTGATCCGTAAAGTAGACGAGCTATAGTTCTACAATGTCCAAGTCATTCCAGCAGTCATCTCTAAGTAGGGATTCACAAGGTCATGGGCGTGACCTCTCTGCAGGAATAGGCCTTCTTGCTGCTGCTACCCAGTCTTTAAATATGCCAGCATCTCTTGGAAGGATGAACCAGGGTACTGCACGCCTTGCTAGCTTAATGAATCTTGGAATGAGTTCATCATTGAACCAACAAGGATCTCATAGTGCACTGTCTTCTGGTAGTACCTCTTCCCATAATTTGCAGTCTATATTTAACATTGGAAGTAGAGGTCCGCTCCCTTTGTCTTCTCAGCACCGTGGAGATGCAGACCAGGCCACTAATATTTTGGCCAGCTTTGGTCTGTCTGCTAGAGACTTAGATGAACTGAGTCGCTATCCCGAGGACAAGATTACTCCTGAAAACTTGCCTCAGATCCTTCTACAACTTAAAAGGAGGAGAGCTGAAGAAGGTTATGGTAGAGATGGCAGATCATCCACACGGGAACCACCGTACAGAGTACCTAGGGATGATTGGGAAGAAAAAAGGCATTTTAGAAGAGATAGCTTTGATGATCGTGGTCCTAGTCTCAACCCAGTGGTTGACTATGACCATGGAAGTCGTTCTCAAGAATCTGGTTATTATGACAGAATGGATTATGAAGATGACAGATTAAGAGATGGAGAAAGGTGTAGGGATGAATCTTTCTATGGTGAGACTTCGCATAACTATCATAAATTTGACAGTGAGTATGACAGAATGGGTCGTGGTCCTGGTCCTGAGAGATCTCTCTTTGAGAAAAAGAGAGGTGCTCCTCCAAATAGCAATATTGAAGACTTCCATGGATTCTTACCGAAGGGTTATCCCCATCTGTGCTCTATATGTGATATGCCAGTTCATTCTAATAAGGTGAGTTACGCACCAGATGCTTCTATTTTCCTTTACGTTGTAGTATCTGTTCTGTTTTTACCTATTTCTTTTAATTATTTCTATAGCCTGGTTGCTTTTGAAATGATCTGAAAGTTGGTTTGAGAGTGAAAAAGGCACTTGGTTTATTTACAAGGTAATTGTTAACAAACATTGTAAACCAGGGCTTTACATTAATGTATTTTGTTTGCCCAGATTGCTTAACTTCCAGTCAAACAGCTATCATCTACTGGGTATCTTATTTGTATTTTACATCTACATGTTCTCTTAACCACAAACATCTGGCATTTAAGCAGTTTTTTGGTGGGTTTTTTATTTTTTGTTGGTTTGGGGTTTTTTGCAGTGTATCTACTGTGCCATTCAGGAAGCTAGTTTCAGCTCTCCTCCACATCTGTCTTGATTGCTGGTTTATGCGTAGTTAAGATGCATTCTTGCACAGTTCTGCTTTTTCCCTGTCCAAAGGGAAAGAGTTAATGTAGAGCCCTGGAACGTATTTGCAAAAGTAAATATCACGTTTTAGATTAGCTCATTCTTGCCTTTTTAATTTCACTTTAACACTCTATCTCATACTATGGCTGAAATTTGTCGTCATTTTTCTCCTTTTTCACAACTCTCTTAGACACTTCAAACTCACTTTTTATTGTCACATGTTGCATCTATCCCTGTAGACTCTCCGAGCAATCAGTCTGCCGCTGCAGTATCCTGCTCTGTGTTCCTAGTAGTGTTCTTTACTTGGCTCGCAAGTAGAGTGGATCTTCGAGTGTGTTCGGTTATGCTGAGACTTCCCTCTTAGTTTATTCATGAATAGTTCAGCTCTCTGCAAAGGTGGCAGTGTACTCAAAATGGCCCGTTTATTCAGATGGTATTTTCAGAGCCTTCTCCCTTTCAGCTTTTCCAATTTTACTCATCTTGCTGATTTTCAGTATACTTGGCAATTTAATTGGCTAATACAGTGCCCCTCTTGTCACAATTGGTGACTAATTAGCTTGAAGGCCTTCAATTGAAAATGTAATACATGCTATTACTGTAAAATTGGTACAATGTGGAATTGCTGTTACTAACCATTTCTTTACAGTTACCTTTCAAAAAGTGCTGCTTCTATACATCTAATCTTTTGAAACATGAGAATTACTCTGTCCCTCCAAGGAGACGATCAAGACATTTTAGAGCACATGCTGTACTAGTCCAACCGATCTGACACTTTATTGTAATCTCGTGTTGCTTTAATTATTTTATGAAAAGCAGTCACGGTAATCCAGGTTTCTTGTCCTGTATTTGACATTCATTTTTGAAAAAGGTTTAAGTATCAACAATTTAATGCCACACTCAGTTTTGTAAAAAGAAGTTGACTTGGTTAGATTGAAAACAAACTTCTGAGACCCTTGAAGATGGCAACCAGTACTCCTGTAAGTAGGGTTCTTTTTAGCACTTTGTTTTAAAGCCTCGTTGTTCTTCGTGTGCTTTGGTATAAAGGTCTGTTTAAAGGATATGCAACCTGAAATATCTTTCCAAGTATGAGAAATACCAAATTCTTTTCACAGTGTAACTTAAGTGACTGACTCCTTCTGTAACACACGAACCCATCTTTTTTAGCGACATGCTTTGACTTAAACTGCTGAGAACACCATAAAATATTTGAGATTGGATCTTCTGTGTCTTATGACCCAAGTTTGGGTTTTGTTTCTATTTCAGAAATCATGTCACGGCAAGAGTTGTTCTTTCTCTCCTTTTTTCCTCCACTTTGCATAGCTAACAGTTACAGAATTTGCCATTCTGTATCTCTCACAAAATTCAATTAAGTAGAACAGAACTTGTGAAGTAATCGGATTTGAACCAAAATGTATGGAAAGCAGAAAGGGAATGCTATTCTTAGCTGGGACAATGTAAATGTATTTCTACGGTATCAAAATCTCATTTTCCACATCCCCTAATAAATACTACATAATATTAAAAAAAAAAAAAAAAAAAAAAAAAAAAGTATGATAAAGCAGTGTATCTTTTAAGCCCAAGCAGGGAGGTAAACACCCTAAGTGTAGCTTAGCCTGGCAGGCTAGTCCTGTTTTCTTTTTCTTTTTCTTTTTTTTTTTTGTGATGATCTTAATTGTTCTTAATTTAAAGTGTATGTATTTGTGATCTAGTTCGTTTCGTGTCTAATTACAAAGTAAATTTTGCCACATTTTTTTCAGGCATTTTGTCCATCTTGACCACTTGGTCAAGGAACGAGGTGTTAAATTTGTAGGGATTGTTTTTCCTGCCAAAGTAAAAGGCTGATGCAACACGAGCAGATGAATTCAGGGGTTAAATGCTTGAAACTGTGATATACTCAAAGGGCAAACATGGCCGTGTCCCTAATAATGGAATATCTAAAATTAGGTGCTTAAGTTTGGCCTGATTTTCTAAAGAACAGCACGTCCTCATGCTTGCATCAGTTGAAGCAGAAGTAATCTGTGTTTTAATAAACTCGATTCAGAATTTCTTTAGCTTAACTTTGGGCATTCATGTTAATTAGTGTCTAAGTATCTAGGGCCCTGAAATGAGTGGCACTTCAGACTGGGTGTAGGAAGGGAGTGAAGGGATGTTAAGAACTGCATTTAATAAAGGGGTAATAACGTAGATGAGCTATTGTTGTTCTGAAAACTTTCCCTGGGGGGAAAAAAATCCTGTTTTATACATTAGGTCTCCCTTTTTAGCCAATTTTTAAAAGCTTTTGAAGTATAAGAATTAGATCCCCCAAACTTTGGCTCTAGTTTGCAGATAATTTCAGTTTATAATAATTTGGAAGTACAGGTTAAGACAGCTTCAAAGGTGTGTTATATCGAGCAGAATCAGCCACTGAGGCTTTACAGATTGTGTACCTGAATTTAGAGGTTTCTAAATGTTCAAATGTTTTCTGTACTATAGCACTAAAACCTGTTACTGAGTTTTAAACCGAAGAACCTTGGGTTTTAGGTATTGAATGTTCCACAGATAGTGGGGCTTGCTTGTGGGTTTGGGGGGCTTTTTTTTTTTTTTTTGAAATCTAATTGCAAGTACATTTGTTACTTTATAGTTGCAGAGCCTACGTCTTACTGGCTTACAAGAAAAAGTAGTGCTCTCATTTTACATCTTGACTTAAAAAAAAAAATAAAATAAAGTTTCATCCTGCTCCATGTTACATTGTGTAGCATGGAGTAATATTCCAGTGCAGCTTAATGACAGTACTTCATGGGAGACTTGAAATCTGTTTTTTCTCCTGTGTTGAAAGTGCTAGATAGGCTTTTAGCATATGGAAACAGTGCAGTGAGCCTCAGGGGTGTCTCATTGTAACCAGAGGGATGGCCGTAGTGTGGTGGAAACTTTAAAAATCAGGAAAGATCGGGGTTAGGAAAAATCATTTGCCAGTGCTGAGCAGAACATGAAAGACAAGACATCTAAAACAGCGGGCCAACACAGTGTGTTCACTTCTGAAAATACAGCTGACAAGAAAAAACCTCCAGTTGTTAAACTGCCCCCAGAAGATCTGTAACTAGTCTCCCCCTCGTTGCTCTCCATGGACCCAAAGCCAACTCGCTCCATACATCTGCTGCTGATCCCTTGCTTACAGAGCAGCAGAGTGGAAATAACACCAGGGGCTCATCGTTGGGTAGCCATGGGACTGAAGAAGTCCTGTCGCTTTGGGCACAGCACAAGCTAGGGCTGTTCTTTGTAGCAGTATCACGATGTGGTGGTCAGGCACTCTGTACTTAAAGGAAGAGTCCCCATGCCTTCTCTCATCTTGAAATAAATAGCAGGGAGGTGAGCTCCCTTTGTAATCAAAATCAAAAAAAAAAAAAAAAAAAAAGTATAAAGCCTCGTTCCTTACTAGTGGTAAGGCCAGAACCAGAGGGAATTGTTCATTTAGCAGGCTCTGGTAAGCCTCTAGCTAATGTAAAAAATAAGAATTAAAAAAGAGCTCAGGTAGCTTAGAGGGTACAGTTAATGTCCTTTCTCGTTAGTCAAGATACTGGCTCTTATGTAGTGGCTTCTGTAATTGCACAATGTATTATTGTGCTGCTCACCATCCCAACCCCTGCTCTAGACATGATGGATAGTTCCATTATGAACTTCACTCTCATACTGAGGTAATTTGGTTTAATTCCATTTTTCCTCCCTTGTACCATCTTGATTAGGTCCCCTGTTTGTCTTGATTATTCCCCTCAAATGCTCGTATATTTTTATATTTCACATATATAGTTGTAGTTTGTCCTAGCTATGTACTTTTGTTCCTTTTAGTCTTTCCTTTCTGAATTCCTTGCAGTTTCTTGACTCCTTAATGGTTTTAAAAACCTCAGTGTTTAGTTTGCATTAATCTTTGAAAGTCCGAGGAATAAAGCAGAGAGAGTAGAGGAAATTCTAAAATTACTGGAAAAAAAAAATCTCAGCATCCAGTTCTGAAGGTTGAAATTGCAGTGCTACACGCGTATGCTGTAGCAGTTACCCTCCTGCAAGCTTTGCATGCTGAGGCAGGATCAAGCCCATAGATTGCAAGGCATTTTTCATCAGACACCTTTTCACCCAGGCTAGAATTTAAGAGGTGGGTCTAGTTTCAGTGTGACTTCAAAGCACATACATAAATTATTTTGCTATCTATTTATGTATCTTAGATACTTCAGTTTAGAAGAGAAGATACTGCACTACACAACGTTATTTTTGTTAAAAATGGCTTTCCATATATGGCCTTTAATATTTAATTATTTACTTTGCTGCAGGAGTGGAACCATCATATCAATGGAGCGACTCACAGCCGACGTTGTCAGCTGCTTCTCGAAATGTATGAATTTGAAGTACATTCTTGTGGCGTGAGGGCGTGTATAAGTATACAACTGTCAGCCGTGGTGCACAATGCAGGTTTAGAAAACATGCTGTGCGTTGCAGGGAATAAAGATGTACTACTTAAAAGAGCACATTTTCAGGGCACAAAAGAATGTTGGTTTGTAAATTTTGAATCCTCCTGACTTGTATGTAATGTTTTAGAGTTATCCTGAGTCTAATCATAGAATCATCAAGGTTGAAAGAGACCTTTGGGCTCACCAGGCCCA
Organism: Oxyura jamaicensis; assembly: GCF_011077185.1. NCBI lineage: Eukaryota > Metazoa > Chordata > Aves > Anseriformes > Anatidae > Oxyura > Oxyura jamaicensis. The sequence continues at coordinate 6,719,448 of NC_048905.1, forward strand.
GCCACCCCCAACCAACCGAGTGCCCCCACTAAGCTGTGTCCCCAGGCACCACGTCCACATGTCCCTTACACACCTCCGGGGTGGGGACCCCAGCAGTGCCCTGGTCAGCCCCTCCCAACGCTCGGCCACCCTCCGCAGCACCAAATTCTGCCTGAGGCCGCTCTGGGCCTCCCCTGGTGTAACCTGAGGCTATTTCCTCGCATCCAAGCAAGTCACTTGAGAATGTTTTTGTTTGTTTGGTGGTTTTTTTTGCTAATCAGGCTTGTGCCACTGTTGTTTTTTGTAAAGGGAACTCCTTATATGCAAATTACCTTATACATTGACAGCCAGGTTGCATTTAGTATAAGAAGTTTCTCAGAATGACACTTTTTGTCCTTAAATACTACTCATGTTTCTGGTAGCAGTACTATAGTTGACAATGTTAGCATGTGTTGTTTATGTAACGTGTAAAGGCATTGCTGTTCACTCGATAATTTTATACCTGTTTTCATACAGTGGGAGGTGATTGGATTTTTCTTACATTTGTTCTCTTTTTCTTTCCTTTCAAGATACCCAGAATGGAATCCTGACAGTGATTCAGGACATGGAATGTAAGTAGGAACGAATGATGGACAATAGAAATTGCACTGTTATTCTGCTGGTTTGAACAATACAGTCTTAATCAAAACTGCACAGTTTTGGTTGCCTTTTAATCTTGTTGCTTTGAAATACCTGTTGCTTTATGTGAAGCTCTTTGTAACATTTGATGTGAAACATCCTACCTTCTTCAAATGGGTAACTGTTTTCTAGTAGCTGAAGAGCAGCAGTACAAGTAGCTAAAGTTGACTTGTCCTTGGATGTAGGAGTTGGGTGGCTGGAGAATAGAGACTTCACAGATTCAGTTTTAAAACAGTTTCTTTCCCTTTTTCTAGGGGTGATCCCTTTATGTTGCAGCAATCCACAAACCCTGCACCAGGAATTCTGGGACCCCCACCACCTCCGTTTCACCTGGGAGGACCTCCTGTTGGGCCAAGAGGTAACATCAACACGCACCCAGAGTGGATGTCCTTCGCTTAAACTTTAGCTCGTGTGAAGTACTAGACTTCAATTGGTTGCGTTCTGAAGTTTTTTAATGTATCAGGATTTGAGTAAGAGTAGTTAGACGCTGAACGGTCCCAGCAGCAACACCAGCTTTTCCATTTGCTATGCTTGGGGTTTTTAGTTGTATTTTTTCTTAAGCTACTTTTACCAGACTTAACTGCTTCATTTTTCTTTTTCGTGTTTTCAGTTTGTTACCGGTGTATTAGGTCAAGAAAAAAAAAAGGCTCGCTCTCTGAGCAATGGAACTGAAATACTTTTACTTTTTTTCCCCTATATATACTTCCCTTCCATACTTTCACCCATCCCCTAACTACCAGACACATTATTACTGTTTTTATCAGATGTTTTATTACAATCAATCAACGCATGTTTTGGGGCTTTACATTTTTTCCTGTCTAGAAGTCCTTTGCATGTTTTCTGTTTAGCTATAGGTTAGTGTATTTTTGTTAAATGTGCAAGAATTGCATGTCATAAGTCTTTCTCCCGTAATGAATTTGACAGATTTGCAAAAACATGTATCATTCAATTTCCTTTAAAATTACTGATAACTCCAGGAGTCCCTAGTGTAATGTATATTATGATAGAATTGGTGGTATTTTAGAACCAAAGCTAGGATTCTTCTGCAGCTAAAACTTCCATTGTAAGAAGTCTGTTTTTTGGAGATCTCAAACCTTTTGTGCATGAAGGCATTTCTCTATGACAAATCTTACTCTAAAACAGGAAAGATGTTTTTCATGATGCTTTACTTATTTCCTGGTATTTCAGCTCATTAGTAAACGCAAGTTCTTCTCTAATGTTGAAGCAAACGGGATCAGGAAGGACCTCAAGCTGCAAGAGCTCTAAAATGCACAAGATTAACAGCCTTTTCAGACTGTTAATGATTAAATGACTTCTTAAAACTTGATGTCATTCTGTTTTAGTATTACAAGTGACGTCTGTCTTTTCAGAACTTCTAAAGAGATGTTAATAGCCTTGTGGGTTGAACTAAACTTACTCATTCCTTTCATTTCTTGAAGGAGCTGGAAATGGAAATATGCAAGGACCGAGACACATGCAAAAGGGCAGAGTGGTTAGTATTAAAAGTTTTTCTAAAAATCTTTGAGGAACGTAAATCTTTTGTGAATATGTTTTTTCTTTACTTTCATAAGATGTTCTTCTGAACGAACGTAGTGTCTTTAAAATAGTCAGATATTGAGACTTCTTTGTGTGGGAATATTGAAACTTTGGAATGAGATGGGGGTTTCACTGTACCAAATGCTCTACAAAATGTGCTAATACTGTACAGACTATTTAAATGTTACATAACCTCTTATGAAGAAGCTGTGGGGCATGATCATACATGAACGAGGCTTCGGCACAGCAGGCATCTTCCTCCATGAGAATCCCTGGATATTCTGTGCCTTTTCTATGTGTCTAGTTTTGGTTACTAATGAAGATTTAAAAAAAATCTTGAAAGACTTTTTAGGTTCCCTGGTACACATGTTGTATATGTGTACTTTTGTCTTCAATAGGAAACGAGTAGAGTTGTTCACATCATGGATTTCCAGAGGGGGAAGAACTTGAGATATCAGCTGCTTCAGCTTGTTGAGCCATTTGGAATAATTACAAATCACCTGATTCTAAACAAAATCAATGAGGTAAGATTAGGCCCTTTAGTAGTGCCATTGGCACTGCTTGGTTTCTTTGATATGTGCACTGTCTGACCTGAAATTATCATAAGAGAACTTGGCTACCAAGCAAGTTTATATGCATGTCACCAAGATCACGTGTGAAGGGAAGAGTGACTAGCATGCTTCTTCTCACAAATATGGTAATGCTGCATTTTAAGTTAAATATTGTTAAAATTCCATCTTGTTGTTGTTCCCGGTTTTCTTAAAAATACACTGTTGGCAAATTCTGTTCTTGTTTTAATATCCTCTGAAGGCTTATTTGGTCTTAGTTTATTCATATTGTCATATCTTGAAGGGTGGAAAAAGCCAATATGCTATCACAGAGTGAAAAAGCCTGAAGGAAGGGTAGGAAGCAATTGAATGTTCTGAATCCAAATGTAATTGAAATGTGAACAAACAGAATAGTTCTGGTTGTGCACCTAAATAAATTATGTGAAATTCATACCAAGCTCTACAGGTCAGTTAATGTTGTAACCGAAAGGCCATTGGCAATTCTCATTTTTGAAGCAGAGATTTTTATGAGAAAGCAAAGAAGAGCTTGAGATTTCAAACAAAAATACCGGTTCCTTGAAGGAGTGGTGCTTAATTTGGTTTTGTATGATTTCAGGCATTTATTGAAATGTCAACCACTGAAGATGCCCAAGCAGCAGTAGAATACTATTCGACAACACCAGCACTGGTATTTGGTAAACCAGTCAGAGTCCACTTGTCACAGAAGTACAAAAGAATAAAGGTAAAATACTTAGGCTTTTTTCATGTTACCTTATTTTCATCTGGGGCAGTCATTGTTACCAGGCCATTGCATTTAAATGTTTACTCCTAATCTATGTACTTCTCTGCTATTTCAAATTATTCAAGAGACAGAGATGCATATAACTTACTCATTGTTTAAGTGGTTCAGTATTAAGTGCATTTTGTGTAGTACGTACTTTAACAAATGCATTCACTCTTAAATTTTAGAAACCCGAGGGCAAACCTGACCAAAAAACCGAGCCGCCAAAACCAGAACTTGGTCGTGTGATTCACCTCAGCAATTTACCTCATTCGGGATACTCTGATAACGCAGTACTCAAACTGGCTGAACCATACGGAAAAATTAAGAACTACATACTCATGAGAATGAAGAGTCAGGTAACTGACCGTAGGAACATAAATGTGTGGATTTAAACTGAGGCTCAACAGTGAGGTAACGTGCATTTGTAGACTGCTGCTGCTGCAGCATAGATACAGAAGTTATTAGAGGGCTGTGTAGGTGGTGTTTTGCTGTTTAGCTTACTGTGAAGTGCTACTGTAACATGAGCTGTTTTTGTGTGTGTGTGTGGTTTTTTTGTTTTGTGTTCAGGCCTTAACTGCGAAGCTAGCATACTTAGCTTTCAGGCTTAACTTTCTATTAGGCAAATCTAGGCATTTCAAATTCTTTTCCTTAAGGTTGAAGAAACAGTATCTATGGGACACTACAAATATCTTATAGTGTTACATGTTTCTTTCACTTATCCTGTATTTTTCATTCTTTAAGCAAAAGCAGTACTTCTGTGGCTCTCTCAAAATTAAAAAAAAAAAAGTTTGAAGATGATTAGTACAATCAAACACTTTGTATGCACATGTACTTCTATGTGTACACAAGAATTTTAAATCTTTAGTTCTTTTTTTTTTTCCACTCCACTGTCTCAACTTGTTGTTCTTACCTTTATTTAAATAAGAAATTTTTTTCTTCAGAGATGAATTCCTGAATCCCACAATGCCACACTCATGTTGTGGAATCAAAAATTAATAGAATCTATTGTATGACCCCCTAAGATGTCCACCATGACCTTATTTCACTGGAGAAACAAAAGAACCTTGCTCACTTTGATGCAGAAACAGCTTTCTTCTATCTGCTGCTGATGCTCAAACCCAGATGTGCAAAGCTTGGTCAGCAACCTTAATGTGTTGTAGGCTTGTTTCCATGGAGGAACATCTCATAAAGCAGGGCTTGTAGGCCAGCATCTGCTACATTTCTGTTTCAAACTTCTTCCAAAAAAAATAAAAATACTTTCTCAGACCCCTGTATTTCTTTGGTACCTTGAAACTCGCAGATACTTTAGCACCAAATTAATAAGTTTCATATTCCAGATGCTTTTTTTTGGACTTGTATTACACTTCAAGGTGACTTTTTCTGATTATTTAAATACATTATATTTGGTTTCTGAAACCCTCTAGAGGATTAGATTACTGAATTCAAAATGAAGGATATGTAGAGCTTTGGGAAATACTGAAATGTATAGCTAGTTTGGAGGGGATGCACATACCTAGATCTCATCATTTGGTTTCATCTTTTTGAAATGCTGTGTTCTAAGTTAACACTTCCACTGGCAAAGCTATCTGTGTGTTTTGTAGTAGTTTCTGATGTGTATTTTAATATTTTCAGGCTTTCATTGAGATGGAGACCAGAGAAGATGCTTTAGCTATGGTTGAGCATTGTGCCAACAAAGCACTTTGGTTCCAAGGCAGGTGTGTGAAAGTGGATTTATCTGAAAAATACAAGAAATTGGTGTTAAGGGTAAGTACTGTTTTTAGTAACTGTTTTGTAATTGTAATGGAACGTGTAAAGTAGAAGACAGCTATCACTTACTGAGAATTCAATGCCACTTTTAAAGTTATTCATTGTCATATTTTTCTGGCAACTTAAATGGTATTTAGTAGGAGTGTGGTGTTACGAGTTGAAGAACAAAGTAAAAGGATTCTCCTTTATGATTTAGAACATGAAAAAGCAAATTCTAAAGTAATTGGTGTAGTTTTTAAATAAACTTTCTCTGCTTAAACGTTCTGTAATGTGGATTGTTTCTTCTCATCCTCCTCTGTCAAATGAACTGTGATTTAAAATGAGAAGCTGGGTGGAAGACCTGTGTGCATTCTAAGACCTTGTCAAGCTCTCTAATTAGCGACATTTTTAAATAAAGTTTTTATTGCCCAATATGGGGAAATCTTACTATTGCACATGGTCACGCACCAAAAATGAATACTTGGTGGCAAGTTCAAGTACTTAACCAGTGCACTGACTTGTATAGTATTAATATGGAAAAGAAGTGGAATTTTCTGTTCAGTAACTCTTAAACAAGTGAAATGTAAGTCTTCAGTTTCTACGTATTCCACTTCTAATGGTAGTGAAAAGAGCATAGATTAAGACCAACTTCTTGCCTGCACCACGTTGAATCAGTTCATAAACAAAAGAGCTGTTGTATATGACTTTCTAGAGCAGGTAATCCCATTTTTGTATCAAATAACAGATCATTTTGGTGAAGAGAGACTGGGGATTTCTAGGTTCATGAAGTCCTGTCTAACGTAATAGTAATTTTATTATTTGCAAGCTGGACATTGTATAAGAGTACTTGCGGATTAGAAGAATTGGAAGTGCTTGACTCGATTTTACTGTCTGGTCTGAATTAATGCTGCAATGCTTCTATAAATAATACTCTACCGTGACTTGTGATTTTTTTTTAATTTTAGATTCCAAACAAAGGAGTTGAACTACTGAAAAAGGATAAAACTAGGTAAATTTCTACTATTAAAACTGAATGCTGTTTAAAAGAAAAAAAATGTTATACAAAACATAGAATTTGTATAAAAGTCTGGCGAGCTCTGAGATTAACAGTTTCTAATATGGTACCTACCCTTCTCCTTTAATGAAGGAGATTTCACAGCCTCTTCAGGCTCCTCAGGAAATCTGTTCCAGTCCTTAATTATCTTCGCCTTCCTGCAATTTAAACCCACAAGCAGTTGTCCTATCTTGTAAGGACAACTTGCAGCAGCCTCTTGAAGACTGGTGTTAACGTTTCTCTCGAGCTTCCATTTTCTGAACTAAACACAGTTTTCAGGCTTGTCTTAAAAATATAACCTACCTTTTTTAGTCATTTCTGGGTGCTCTTCGCATTCACAAGCAAGTATTCTTCTTTACAGAAAGAGAACATACTCTCCAGACAGCAAAGACTCTCCAAGTGACAAGAAGTCTAAGACTGATGCTGCTCAGAAACCTGAAAGTGGCACTGCGGAAGATAAAATAAAAGAGGAGAAACAAGATGATGCTGCTGAGCCATCAGGTGCTAAAAGTAGTGAACAGGCAGACCAAGATGAGCCAAGTTTGCTCCTTGAATCTGAAGATGAGCTGCTAGTGGATGAGGAGGAAGCAGCAGCACTGTTGGAAAGTGGCAGCTCAGCAGGAGATGATGCAGATGTTGCCAATTTAACTGATGTGACTACTGAAGAAAAAAAGGAACCAGCTGATGATGTGACCGTAAAAACTGAGGGAAATGTTGTGGCCAATCCAGCAACAAAGAAAAAACTTAAAAAGGTAATCATATAGCAAGGTACTGGAGCATAGAAAACACGAATTTGAATAGTACACCACATTCTATTTCAGATATTTTCTGTGCGTCTGTCTTTAAAATGCATGCATGTTATGCCTGTTTGAAGAGAAGCAGGTGTAAAAGCTTCTGTGGAGAAAATGGAAGAGCCCATTGGATACAAATTACAAATGAAGTCAGTTAAAAATCAGTGTTTCTGTTTTGACAAAACCCAATAACTTGTGGGCTTCCACCCAAATAATTTCCTGGTATTTTTTCTTGCTTTTCTCACTTTTCTCTTTGCTCCTCTCTTGATTAACATTAAGCAGCCAGGAACTATGACTCCCTAGCAGCCTGGCTGTAGTTACTCTTTGAGCATGGAGCAGAACAGTGATACTGAAAAATATATTTTGGGTTTGAAGCTGTTTTACACTTTACAAAATTACATGCGTATCTACTAATTATGTTTAGTCAGAGAGGTAGACATTTTTCTCACCGGATGATCACACACTCTCATGTTTATGTCCTCTTAGCTGCTTTTTTTTTTCCTGTTTAAATCTTACTTGGTTATGTGGAGTAGCCTGCAAAAAGGCCAGTATGCAACGTTGCAGTAACTTCATTGACTGGAATGTTGTTTCACTAAAAAAGTAAGGCATGTTCCTTGCTCTTAATGAGCGCAGTGTGCGTGCCTTTTGATTTTTGGAAATCTTTCTGTCAGGAAGCTAGTTACGTGGTGGTGGGGTTAATATTGCTGATGCAAGTGGCAGTGGCTATTTCTTGTTATGTGGATATTTGTCAGGATAAACCATCTCAAAACTCAAAGTTGTTTCCTTGAAGAACTATACTTAGAGCACGGATGAAAACATAATGCTGTTTGTATTGCTCTACTACTCATGATTGCTGTTAAACATGTGAAATACTGATGTCTCTATATCAGCAGGAATGTTGCAAAAAAGCAGATTTCAGACAGATTTGCTGTCTGAATGAAGCTGGATTTTAAGAAACCTTCATATTTTTTTTAAAGGGGAAGCTCCAAGCTTTCCAGTGGTTGGAAGAGGTATCTTAGTATTTCTTCTAATGAACCTTCATACTATTAGTGGGCACAGAATTATTCTGATACGGTCCAAAACGATGTTCACTTACTTAATTTTTTAAAATCTTCGTGTTAGGACTTTCAAAATAAGTATAAACAAAAAGCTACTGAAATTATCAAGTTGAAGATATGTTGATAAAAGAAAAAAACAAACAAAAACAAAAAACATTGTATTGTGATATTAAAATACTTATTCCAAAATTGAACACTTGACTCCAGGACAGTGGAGTACATTTAAAAAGAACTTGTTACATTTCCACATGTCTGAGGAACGTTTTGAATGAGTGAGATAGGTGTTGAATAATTTTAGCTTTTTCCAGGAAGTTTGGAGAAGCTGTTTCTCTTCTGAAACCTAAGAAAATTTGAGGGAAGCATTTAAGAATAAGCTGACTTAAGGAAAACATTTTCTCAACAGCGATACGTGGGTGGCTTTCCACGGAGCATGGAAGGCTTTGTCACTCTAGATGAGGTTGGTGATGAAGAAGACTCGGATCATCAGAAACTTCGCAAGTCGGGTTTGGCAGTAAAAACTGCTGGCAAAAATGATGATAGTTTGGCAGAAATCAAGGTAGACAAGATTGAGGAGCCAGAGCAGGAAAATGAAACGCTAGAAAATGGTACCAAGACCGAAGAAAATCCGAAGGCTGAAGCTGTTGAAGCTTCTGATACCACAACAGCACAAGATACTGAGAAAAATGCCCACGAAAATCCAGACACCCAGGATGAACAGGAAACAAAGAATGTCCAAGAGAAAGCTGTTGTTCCAGATGAATTTAGGATTGGGCCATACCAACCAAACATTCCTGTTGGTAAGGCTGTTTCCATTTCTCTTCAAATATGTCGCTGTACATTGCAGTAGCATTTCTCATTTCATTTGACTTTTATTTCTGGCAGTGCATTGCCTTTGAGCCTTTCATTTTAGGGCTTCCCACTCTTCTCCCCTTCTTCACTCCTTCCCTACCTCTAGTTTTCTCTTTCTGTTCTTTTCCTTATTTTCATACAGTTCTCCATAACACTTTCCTTAGGCAGAAATTAAATTGGAAGAGGTATATTTTAGCAACACAAAGTCAATTAATAGCACAAGTCACAGTAGTGGTATTAGTTTAGATTCATACTAAATACTCAGAACTCACAAATTGATCACAGAACGTTGTTAGTTCTTTTGAAGGGACCAATAAAATAGACCCTTAACCTGAAAAGTTGATTTAAAAAAATCTGCACATAGTTACTACTGTAGGTCCCTGGCTTGAATAAACTAAACCAACGATTTCTAAAGACAAAGCAGCTTTTAATGTAAAGTGGATTATGGTTTAAGATTTAGTTTGAAATAACATATGACATTAAAAAAAATGATGTAGAGTAGATCTCTTAGTTTATTTTGTGGTGTTTACTTCTCTAGGTGTGAATTATGTGGTACCCAAAACAGGGTTTTATTGCAAATTGTGTTCCCTGTTCTACACAAATGAAGATGTTGCAAAAAAGACCCATTGCAGCAGCCTTCCTCATTATCAAAAGTTGAAGGTAAGGCAAAAACTTGTTCATTTTAAGTGGCGTGATTCTTTCCTGGGGAATAGATCTGAATGAAACCGGACTGAAGAAAAATAAAATAAAAGCTTCCAGGCAGTGGAAATTGGCTTATTCTATAACTTCTAACTCAAGGGAGATATCTCCAAAACTTCATCTTTTGAGAATAACAGACAGGATACACATTTTAAAAGATGGGTTCCAGCATTTTTTTTAATAAACTCTGATTAAAGAGAGCATTCTGATTGGAGTAGACTGCAGGCTTAGAGTTAGTGGCGCAAAGTAAATACTGGTGACTCAAATCTCTTCCAGTTGTCCCTTTGAGAGTATTTTTAACCAGTCAACAGAGCTTAAGCTGAATTTACATATTTTTGTTAAAAATCCATATTTGCAACTTCTGATTTTGTGAGCATGTTTTGCAGTTTCTAATTGGATTAGGTATCACATGATTGCATGGCATGAATGGCAACGCTGCTGCTGTATTTTTGTGTACTGTGAGCTGCTTTTAATTACCCCTTCCCAGAAAGGGAAATCCTAAACAAAACTCTTAATAATGCAGTGTTCACATCAATTGATTTCATGTCAGTCAGTTATTGAGCTGAAATCAAGGTCTGTGGGTTCCACAGAAGGAAGAAGGTAGCTTCTCAAATCTGAAAACATTTGCTTTCCCTCTTGCAATGCTAGGCAACCCTAAAAACAAATATAGGGCCCTGTATTTGAAAGGCAGGTGGCAAAAATAAATGTCACAAAGCAAACAACATTATCAAGAAGTAGATCAGAAAATCAACTACCACGCAGAATCCTGTAGTAAGAAAAACTCACTTCATCCATCACCCATAGCTTTTTTCTTTTTTTTTTTCCATTGAGGTACCTGATTTGGGGACTTTAAAGACTTGCTGTGTAAGGGGAAGTGGGATCCAGAGAGTTGTTAATTTATTAACTTTATTAGTTAAATGAAACGTGATCTGATTTGCTTTTTCTGTGGTACATATGCCTCGTGAATGAGCTGCTCTTCAGTGACTTGTAATGTTGGTGTGGTTTTAGAATTGGGGAGGGAGGGGGAAAATGCATTTTTTGTTTCAGTGGCAAGGCACTTCTCTAGCTGGGATTCTTATTCACTTTGAGAGCGATAAGAGTAAATAATTAGATGAATTGATATCACTACCAAATACTGAAATGATACCAAATTCCTCAAATTTTCTAAGCAACCCTTCTCTAGGGAAAGGGGATATTTTTTATCCCTGGCACTGTAGGTGGCTAATTCCAACCAGGTAAGTAGCACACCCACTGTTGTGAGTCCATGATGAAGTGGAAAGTAATTCTCTTAGCTTGCCAGCCTGTTAGGAAGACACTAATGGCAGGACCACGTAAAAGCTTGCAGAGGCTGCCGTTTGGATGGTTGCTGTTGCTCAGTATTTTATTGATAATGTAGCACTTGAAGGATCTGCTTCATTTCAGCATATGGAGAAGTGCCAGTCCTGTTTGTTGTGACCTCTGCAGTTGACCTTCATAAATTTTACAAAGTGAAAATTGGGTTTATCTTTATGCTCTTGATGTTGAAACTGCAAGAAGCTCTTAAATATATCCAAAACTTGGTTGATTTCTTTTAACAGAAAATTCTGGATAAAATGGCAGAAGACCACAGGCAAAAGAAAGAAGCATAAAAGGAAGGATGGATGTAAGGAAAACAGTGGCTTTGTTTTTAATGTTAATCTTTTTTAAAAGCAGTACAAGTAGTAGATGGAAATACTGTATTCTTTTTTGTTTTAGTGAAATACAGTAGGCATTATAGGTCTGTTCATGTGTTAAATGTTGTAGCAAAAAGCATAAGCAGTTAAGTTAATGACAAAAATTTGTTCTTAATGTGGGAATGGCAACAAGTTTTCGTTTTGGCACTTCGAGCTATTAAAGACAAAATATTGCAACCTTGTGGAAAGCTCATCTATGGCGAGAAAATTTCCTTTAAGTGGAATTCACTACTTTCAAGCTTCAAAAATTTGTCTTTCCATTCTCAATAAAAAATAAAAAGTAACACTGTATTTTTTTCATCTAGAACATTCCATATTTCAGTCTGAGCCTAGCAGATACTTAATTTGGAGTGTAAGGCTGTCATTGCATTTCACTTTTGAAAAGTCTTTAAATGTAAGTTGCATTTTTAAATGTTGAATTGCAGTTTCTTTTAATGTCATTGCTGTTATATAGCAAATAGGAAGATTAGTGATTAGTCAGCTTTACAACTTCGTGATTTTTTTTTCTAAGCTCTTGATAGACTTTCCTATTCGGCTATACCTTGTATTTTTAGTGGAAAAGTAAATGCCCATTCTCCTCTGACCAGTATTATTTCCTTGAGCTCTTCCTGCTTTTACTTGAATCTTGTAGCTGTCGTACACTTCTGGTATAATCAAAAGCAGCATTTGAGTCCTGAAATGTAAAAAGGTATCTTTATATTCTTCACATGTAATTTTTTCATACCTGCATTTTAAAACTGTTTTTGTTAATCTGGTTTCGTCAAGGATCTTTAGAACTGTGCTCTTAATGTACCTGCACATGTGATATGTGAACAGGAATTTGCATGTGTAACCTGTGTTTATCTGTAGTTTTTGTTATTTACTGCTTATTTGTGAATTCAGGTTACTAAAGTGATTTACCAATAAACAAAGCTAGGCAATGGTAATTTGTTATAGATGTTTGGCATGTTAACCAGTGTTTACTGAGCTCTTGACTCCCGTGTTCATGGTACCACACTGAAACCCTAGCTCTCTTGAAATTTGCATGTTTTAACACCTGTGATTTTGCAGCTTACTACATAACTTTCCTTTCTCTTTTCTAAAACCTCTCCATTTCCAAACAAATTAAAATGACTTGTTAAAACACTGGTAGGTATATTCTGATGACAGTTTCATTTCTTAACTTTGATGGTCTTCTCATCCCAGCTGAAGTTCAAACCGCTTCATGTTCGTAGGAATAAAAATGACTAGGGACAGTTCTTTCGACCTGAGAGTCTTGACCAAGAGGGATTCTTCAGTGGCTGAGAATGGTTTTGACATGTAGGAGGCTCATCCTTGGTGAAGTTAATTTACTTAAAATGCATCTAGCAGACACAGGATGGTCTCTTTTTTGAACATAAAGTCTTGATAACTTGTCTCCTCAGTGTTACTTTCTGCTGTTGAACCCTCACAAAAGGGAGGCCATCTTACCTGTGTGAGAGAATCAAGTAAAACTTTAAGTATCTCATGCAGTGATGGTAGCAACTGCTCCGGGGACTGAACAGGTAGTCATGAAATGTGAGTAAGCAGCTAATGTGCAATTTTTTATTTGGATATACTATTTAAATAAATCTTAACATGCAGTGACTTCTTGCACTTCTACAAGAATAAGTTACTGCTTTGTATGTGACACTCATTAGTGTAACGTGGTTGAACGTATTTAGTCTCAAAACTTCTCTGCTGCTTACCTAGGCCCCTAAAACAACTGCATGTAACAGAAACCCGTCAGTCAGTTACAACAGCACTAACTCACAAGGATGTACCTGGACCCCTGCTTGCTTAAAATGATGCTTGTCATTCATCCATCTCCAAGAGGCTGCTTGGTTCATCAGTCAAAGCAGTCATTTCATCTTTGGCAGACACGCTGCTTATCTAAAGATGACTGGATCATTTATTTTGAAGGAGAGGCAGAATTACAAGGTCTCCCCCTCCTGCAAGCGTTTTAACACTATTTCCTTACAACATACACAGCTAAGATTAATGTATTGAAATTGTACGGCTACGTTCTGTTTGTAAAGTAGCAGTTCCTTGCCTATTGTGATCACCTTAAATAGCAGAATAGCAGTTCAGTGATCGTGGATCTGGTGTCCTCAGCCTGTGTAAATGCTAACCTGGGTAACTGATGGGTTATTAAAATGGCAGGTCACGTTTAGTGTCTAAACAAAGAAATCCCAGGCATAAAGGAATTGCAGCACAGTCCCGATTCAGAGATCAAAAGTCTCTGGCTCTCATTAACTCTAGCTCAGTTCCTGAAATGGGTGGAAGTTGGATCTCTCTAATGTATGTACTTTCAGAGCCTTGCTAGGCTGTATGGAAGTCTTTGATACCTGTGTGCAAGCACAGTGGTGTGTACAGGAGCTAAGTCAAACCTGTTCCGCTGCAAAGCGTCTCGTTATATGCAAAGGCCAAGGAGAAAATGCATGCGTTACGCTAATCTCTGACAAAAAGAAACCTCTCCTGAACATTGAGGAGAGATGCCAGGAGCATGCTTGGATGGCAGAAGGGTATGTCATCTTGCTGTGAACTACTGCTTCAGAGTAACTGTCTGCACTGTGAAGGGATGGAGGGGAAATGGAGCAGAACGTGAGCGATGCGTATGAAAGACTAGATGCAGACTCACTGATCTGGATGCATTCATGAATTTCAACCCAGAAAAATAATTCCTGAGGCTGTTGTTTCTTTGCTACACGTGTAGTTCAGCTGAACAATGGGCAATAGAAGAAGCCACCTGTTAAAGCTGAGAAGGGCACGTGTAATGGTGGGATTCACTACAGTACAGTTGGAAATTGTGAAAATAAGAACAATAATAAAATATGTATGCAAGGCTGCATTTCAGGTGGAATCTGCCCTCAGGGGAAAAAAAAGGAGTAAACGCTTTACGAGTTGGACGGAAGGAAAGGGCTGAGGAGAGAAATGCTAATGAAAGTTATCCTCAAGCAGTTTCCTTCCTGAGGAGGCAGCCCCCACACAGGAGCCTTTCCAGCCCAGCAGGTGCCTGTGGAGGAGCAAAGCCAAACAAGCTGGCTGGTGCTTTGCTAGAGCCTGGGATAATCTGTTCGCGTTGGGCAACTTTGTAGCCCCTGCAGTCACTCGGATGGGTATTTTCCTATTCAGCAGAATTACTTTTTGGGGTTATCCAAGGTTATGTACAATTCCTGTGCAACTTGGGCCTCAGCGCTACCCAGCTGCTGGTTTCGCTGCTGCGCACACAAAGGGCTTTCTGCCACTTGCTGCTGGGGCAGGTTGCCTGCTTCTACCGGTGACACCGTGTTCGGCGGCAGCCTGCCTGGCACCAAGGGCCTTGAGCTCCCGGTGTCTGGTTTCTGTTTCAGACCGTGGGGCTGGCGCAGGGCCCTGCGGCGGTGTTAGGGGGCGGGCAGCGGGGCAGCACAGCTGCAGCCTCCGAGCTCAAGATGGCAGCCCCTGAAGGCAGCCGTTCCCCCCGAGTTTTAAGGGGGGGATAAGAATAACAGCGTGTTTTGTCACCCCATTTCTGTAAGGGGCAGGGTTGGGGCGGGGGGCTCAGTTAAGGTCCCCGCCAAAGCCCCCAGCGCTCCGCGGGGGCACCCGCCTCCATCCCAGGCGGCGCCACAAGATGGCGGCTTGCCGCCCCGCCGGGACTACACCTCCCGGCATGCCCCGCGCCGCGGCCCCGGAGCGCCGCGAAATGGCCGCCGGCCTCCTCCAGAACTACACCCCCCGCCTACAACTCCCGGCACGCCCCGCGCCGCAGCGGCCACTTGCGGCGGCTCGGCCCCGCTCGGCGGAGGCGTGGCCCGCGAGGTCCCGCAGGTAGCGGAAGTGACCTCACATCCGGCGGGGCTGCGGCGCTGGGAGGGGAGCGGGGCGGCGGGGCCGGCGGAGGGGACGCGGCGCGGAGCGGGGCAGGAGCGGAGCGGAGCGGAGTCGGCGGCGGCTCGGAGCCGGGCGGGCGCACCCGCGGCCTTCCCCTTCCCTCTGCGTGCAGGTGAGCGGCGCGGGGCGCGGCCCGGGCCGCGCCCGCCGCGGGGGGGGGGCGCGGCCGGGGGGGGGCCGCCCGCTCCTCCCCTCCCGGCCCGGCCCGGCCCGGTCCGTCCCCTCCTCCCCTGT
>NC_048905.1:6735388-6750630 GCF_011077185.1 Oxyura jamaicensis
CCCGGCCCGGCCCGGCCCGGTCCGTCCCCTCCTCCCCTGTGCGCGGCGCCCCCCGGCGGCGGGAGCGGGGCGGCCCGCGGCGGCGGCCCCATTGTCTGCGGCGTTCATCCGGGTCCTGCCGGCGGGGGGGCGGGGGAGCGGGGCCTGACGGGATCCGGCCCCCCCCGCGGGGCGGCCCCTTGTGGGCGAACAAAGCCCGGCACGGCGCGGGGGGGGGGGGCGGGCTGAGGGCCGAGCCCCCCAGCCCTGAGGCGGCCCCCGCCCGGTGCCTCCGCTCCCCCGGGCCTCCTTTTTGAGGCCTTAAAAGCCCGCTTCAGGCGCCCTCTCCCCGTCACGCAGCGCGGTCCCGGTCCCGGTCCCCGGCCCTCCCTCACCGCAGGGGTAGCGAGCGCCCTGCCGCCGCTCCCGGCCCCGCGGGGTGCCCGCCGGGATGCTCCCTGTCCTGCTCCCTGTCCTGCTCCTCGTCCTGCCTCGTCCTGCACGCGTGGTGTGTTCACCAGCACCCCCCGTGCTGTGGCGCGTTCACAAACACCCCCTGTGTTTTTGTTTCCTCAAGGCCGAGGACCTGGGGCTTGCTCTGCGGAACCAGACCCGCCGACCTGCTTTTCGGAAGTAGGTGTTGGATAAAATTATCTCGCGGGTGGTGTTTTCGAGGCTAGATGTTCTATCACAAACCCTTGAGCTCTAACAGTGACTGGTGTGGGGCTCGCTGCGGCTACAAGCGCAGCACCACTCCTGAGAAACAAATCCAGGGCCTCAGAGGTGCTTTGGCATCGTAAGCTCTGCGCTGCCTGCAGAGCACACACAGTCAACCACGAGTGCTGTTATTGCATGTTTAATTTCTGAATTCTGTTAGCTCCCCAGACAAAAGTCCTGCTTTTTTTCAGCCTTTCCTTATGCGCTTACACCATTCTTTCTGCATCTTCCCCCCCGCCCTATCCCACAACAGCTTGGGGCTGAGTCTTGCATCATTTGGCTGTGGCAGAGTTCTCCATCTTCTCTATTTCCCAGCACTCCTAATGCTGTTTTTCCTCGTCTTAGTGTCAGGAGCTTTGAGATCCTCTGCTCTCCACCAATTCCCAGATGGAAAACGTATTCCTACTCACGACTGTGGTGTTGCCTGCCACCGTGTCTTGTTTTCTACAACAGCCTTCTCAGATCGTGCCTTGTTGGAAGGCTGGAGCGGCATTTGGCTCTTCTCCTCAGAGCTGCCTGCATCTAATACTAGCGAACAGATGAGCCTGTTCTCATCCTCTTTCGAGCACAGAAGGCCAACCGATTCGTATCTTGAAACGGTGAAATGGAAAGCTCCACGCAGAGCATTTTATTGTGACTTGCAGAAAATCAAATTACAAGGAGCGCCCTGTCTGGGCACTGGCCTGGGGCTTCCTGGCTGTTAACGCGGGATGAGCGCTCACATGTTTTCCTATAAAAACAGATCAGACGTAGGGCGTCATCAGATAAACTGCAGGCGTTCACGTTGAGGCCTTGGATGCTCATCCTTGAGCAGTAATGGAAAAAGTCGTTTCAGTCCAAGCAAGAAACGCTGTGCTTCTTTTCCCCTCTCTGAAACCAAAGAGTCCTACTTCAGTGTTTCAGAACTTTTGTTGTGGAAGCTCCCCGGAATTTGCCCCGAGTACCTTATGCTGCTAACGCAGCTTTTCACCTGTAGTAGACGTTGCTGGTGTGCATAAAATCCAGGGGAATATTAGTATCAAGATGCACTTCAGAAAAAAAAAGGTGAAACGATGTGCTAGTGAAAAAAATGCATGGGCTTTTAAACTGAGCTCTTTTTCTTTTAGTCCGTACTGTTTGTGAGCAGCCGAGGTTGCTTGTAACAGCTTCAAGCTGGAGCTGTGTTAAATGCACCGTCTTTTCCTGCCTTACGCTAAACGCTGCCAGAAATGCTTTGGAAGTTTGTTTTGAGAGAACATCAAAAAGAACTTGTTTGCTGTTGCTAGAACACCCCAGCTTCTGGTCTCGTTCGTTGTACTTCCTGGGGAGCTCAACTGGCTTCCGGACTTGGGCTTGCCTTTGACTTAGAAACCTAGAACAGAGCCGGGCAGGCGAGTTCCTTTTTCGTTGTGCTTTTCTTAATTGATCGTTTGGATGTGGTGGGTCTCTGACCTGGTGTTACCAAGAACAAATTGTGGGGTAAATCTTGCCGTAATTCCCTGGATAGGGCTGGCGGCAGCTCCCGCTCCCCTTGTATTTCAGCGGGGTAAGCCCTGGCGCTGGAGCAGCAACCAGGGCTGTACTTTGGTAGCTGCTTCTCCCAATAAATCACTTCTGATACGCAGACGACTAGTTAAGACGTTGACTTGAGAATAAAATAAAACTATTTTTTCCTCGGTGCTGCGCTGATGGCGCGTTCTTAGCACGCTGTTTGGTCCTGAACTGGGAATTGTCACCAGTCACAGCCTGGTTACGGAACGATCGTGGCTGCATCCAGAAGCTGAGCTACGGGGTGAACCTGTAGGTCATCGCAGCCCCCATGTGAGAATACACCAAAGGGTTATGAAAGCGTTCAAGATGAATTACTGTGATTTAAATTCTTTCATGCTGTTGTCAGGATGC
This sequence comes from Oxyura jamaicensis, assembly GCF_011077185.1. Lineage (NCBI taxonomy): Eukaryota > Metazoa > Chordata > Aves > Anseriformes > Anatidae > Oxyura > Oxyura jamaicensis. The sequence goes on from NC_048905.1 coordinate 6,737,966, forward strand.
TCGACGCTGCCATATCGGTATCTAAAAATACTCAGCTTTCGCAGTATTTATAGGCGTGCTGAAGCACGATGTAGGAAGAACAATAGGATCGGCTCCTGCAGCACAAGGAAGGGGTTGGGGACAGAACCGCAGCTGTCTCTGAACTCTGATGGAAGGGCTGCAGTATAGTTGGTTGGTTGGTTTGTTTTTAAAAAAAGTCTAAATTTGGGTTTTGTCCTGCTTTTAGTCATGGGTAGGTGGAACAAAACACTCCTCCCAGCTCTGCCTTCGTTCCCCGGGCTCGGGCCGCTGCGCTGTCACGGACTGCGGACACGCAGAAATGCTGAGCGCTCTCCAGACGTGACTCAGGCCACGTTAATGAAGTGGGACGAGAGGCAAGCATGTACTGTCTTCCAGTTCCTAACGCCGCCTTTACCTGAAGCTTCTCAATCGGGGCTTTTGCTAATGAAGGAGCTGTAAGAACTGTTACGCCAAATCGGCTCTGCGAGGAATCAGCACGTACTGGTTTCTGCCTGTGAGAGCTTGCAAGCTTTCTGGGCAGTGAAACTGCGTGCAAATTGGTTCGTGCGATCACAGAATCTCTCCTGTAACCAAATTTGGGGACTCTGGAAGTTGCACTGGAGTTCCCTGTGCCACGGATATCTTTGGAAACCCCCCGGAGGTGTTGCTCGCTGTCTCCTAAGCAGTGCAGACACCGGGCAGCTGGTTTCCAGGGGAGTTGGGTAAAACTCAGATGAAAGCTTTAGAATTCTTTTCAGAAAACAAATTCTCCTTTTGTTTCTCGAATGTCACCTTAAATATTCTCTTACTCGCAAGCATGCGTGATTTCCAAGTTCTCTGACACTTTTATTTGGCCTCGGCGCTTGGCATTTGCTGATTTGGTGAGATTTAATTTGGCAAAGTCACCTGAATCTGCATACAATGGACACGGCGCTTCTGGTGCTGCCCCTCGTTGCGATCGCAGCGCTCCTCGTTCTGGGTGTTATTGACGCGCTGCTGCCGCCACGGGAAAGCTACCTGGAGCCCTGGCGCGGAGGTGCAGCCTTCCCCTGGGCTGGGTTTATGCAGAAGCAGGGCGATGAGCGAATCCGCACGTCTTTAATTACTGCGTTTCTTAATTGTAGGCTTCAGATCCGAGACGCAGCCATGAAAGATCCAAGTCGCAGCAGCACTAGCCCCAGCATCATCAGCGAAGATGTGATTATCAATGGTCACTCTCACGAAGATGACAATCCCTTTGCGGAGTACATGTGGATGGAGAACGAAGAGGAGTTCAACAGGCAGGCAAGTTGTTGCCCTCGGCGGATGCCTTGCGCTGTTCCCGTGCTCCAGCTGCCGGGAGCGGTGCCTGGGGAGCGAGGCCGGGAGCCCTGTGGTGGGGTTTTTAGACGGGCTTGCTGGAGTAGTTCGGGGCAACGGGCTGATAGCGTTTTCTTCAGCAATAAATACTTCTGTTCTGTAATCCTGGTGAAAAACACGGGAGGTGTGGGATGTTCAAACGCATCCATTGAGTGCCTGCTGCTGCAGGAGGGAGGAAGAAATGTAGCTGGCAGAGCTGAGGTGGCACTTGGAAAGGACTGGTCTTGCGAGGCTGCTGAGCTGCTCGGGTTCTGCGTGTGCAGACACGCCAGCTGCAGTTCGGGGCTGGCTAAGCTCAGGTGCACGCCTGCCTCGCCAGCGGGGCTGTTGCTCACAAGGGAGTTGGAGGACGTAGCTGTGGGGTGACGGTCCTGTTCGGGTTGCTCAATGCTTCCTAACTCGGAGCTGGTGTTGGCAGGCTGCCTGGGTGGAAGCTTTAACTCCAGCTTCCCCCTTAGGCCTGGGCACAGCTGGCTGTGCTGGAGGCTGGGAGCAGCCCGCCTCTTTCCAGTGCCCTTTTCTCCATCAGTACTTGGTCTTTGCACTCACGTTGCTGCTTTCTCTGTGCCCCGCTGCAGTACGAACACACCGCGGGCTCTGAGGCAGCCCTTGTGGCGTGACTGCAGCCCTCGGGGGTGCCAAGCTAAGCTGAAATTCGGGCTGCTTACAGAAAGGCCTCTGGTGCGTGTGCCAGGATGGCCTCGGTGTCGCTTCCTGTTTGGTGGGTTTCTCCTCCTCGGGGACGGCTCTGTAATTAGCCCACAGGGTGTGAGGTACCTGGGGAGTGAGCTGGGGTTGTGCTCTGGGTAAATTGCTCCTCAGGTACGGGCTCGGTGCTGGGGGAGCGGGACGGGCAGGGGAGGAGAGGAAAATGGTCGTAGGCGGGCAGCTGCCGTGTGACGGCCTCTCCTCTTGGTGCTGGAGGCACTTCCCTCAGGGGGAATCTGAGCAAGTTAAACGGGCTGGAGAATCCAAGTGGACGGTGTTTTTTGAGACATTTGGGGAATTAAACACCATTTCCTGCGTCTGGGACTGCTGTTGGAAGCACCTGTAGGTATGCAGCCGTGTAACGAAACCCTGGAGTCAGGCAGCCCCCGCTGTAACTCCAGCTGGTGGCTGTGTGCCCACGGCTTCCTTCTGCCCACACGCAGGATGGAGGATCTGCACGAGGAGATCGATTGGAGACTGCTGCCCTCTCTGGGGTGCTTTACTGGGGAATTAATAAGTCAGCGTCTCGTGCGGGGTTTGAATTGTCTGGGCAGTCCCTTAGAGCAGCCCGTAATGAGTCCCAGCGCCCCAGGAGCTGTGCCTCTTGAGCACTAAGCAAGCTGCTGCATGTGTTTGACCCGAGGCACGGGGGATCAAGATTTTATGGGAATCCTGAGCTCTGACACTACCTTCTGGTATGCTACTTGATTTCCACCTCAGGGTTGAGTGCGTGTTTGATTTCAGAGTAAAGGATAAATAGGAAAACTTGTTTAAGCTTCCATTGAACGAACTTTAAATCGGTTCTAATTTTTTTTCCTTTGTGTCTGGCAAGTCATTTGCATCAGCTTTTATTTCCCTGCTTTCCTCTCTGGAGTACCGTGATACAGGACACGGGGAATTTGTCAGGATCAACACCCTCCAAAGCTCGTTTACTGAACAACCAAACAAAACTTCCCTTTAATCTTTGCTGTGCCTGTCAGTTCTGCCTGAGTTGATTTACCCCGCTTTTAGGACTGCAGGTCAGCATTCCTCGTGCCTGCCAACATCATGTGGAGTTCCTTAGAACTGCGCCGTGTGAACACACAACCGTAGGAGACGCTGCCTGTTCCCTGCTCCCAGTGACAGGCAGTCATTTTTTTCCCCCTCAAGAGCCTTGCAGGACACTTTGCGGAGCGTGCCGCAGGCCGCGTGTGTTGCCCCTGGTTCCCTTCCTCGCGCTCCCAGCGGGCTCAGGCCAGGCTAGCTGGCACAGCTGGCATTTCCCCGTGGAACCGGCATTCTGCCGCTCGTGCTCGTTAACAAGCTCTCCGTGGTAAGTGTGCAAAGTGAACGGCCAGGGCTGCCGTCCCCTTCCAGCTGCGGGTTCCTGAGACAACACGCTTTCTGACATGAAAAGATCAGAGCTGCCTGCCTTCCTGCAGCACAGGCACGGTGTTCTGCCAGACGTCCCGCGGCGTACCTAGAAGGACGGTCAGTTTTGGGTACAGAGATCTCAAAGACACGGGTTTTCAATAGCTTTGTTGATAAAGAAGTTTCTTCTTGTTCTGTAGATCGAAGAGGAGTTGTGGGAAGAAGAGTTTATTGAGCGCTGTTTCCAGGAGATGCTGGAAGAAGAGGAGGAGCACGAATGGTTTATTCCAGCCCGTGATCTCCCACAAACAATGGATCAAATCCAGGACCAGTTCAATGACCTTGTTATCAGTGACAGCTCATCACTGGAGGATCTGGTGGTAAATTCATTTTCTCATCATTATATTCCTATAACTTCACGTCTCTTTATCCAGGGTTGATTTTTGTTGCTGTTAATGGCAGAAAGTCTTTTACGTGTGGGCCGGGGACTCTTAAGCCCCGTGTGGCTGTGGTGGAGGGGGAAGCGTGGAACAGCTGAGTAAGGTGTGCTTCCTCAGGTGGCAGGACCTACTCAGTGGCTTTCTTCCATAACCCTGTGGTGCCTTTCCTAGGCCATGGCATAAATTCAAGTGGGTTTGGGTATGCGTGCTATGTTGTGAAAGGAAGGTGGTGAGTGGAGCGTGCTGGCTGCGAGGTGCCATGGGAGGACTGTAAAAGTTTAATTCAGCATCTGTCAACACTTAGGTAGGTACAAATCATTCCAAGGTCTGATGTGGACCACGTGTACCACAGCAGAACTCTATAGAAATTCTAAGGAAGAGGGAAGCAGCTAGACTGATGATTTCCCTCCATTCTTGCTGTGTGGCTCCGTAGTCTAGAGCTGAACTGAAAGGAAAGGGCAGTGGGCACGCGTTTTTCCCTAATGGCGATGCGGAGTTGCTGATGTAGGTAGCACAAGAAGCACACAGTCCTATCACACGCTGCTGTGAAATTCAGATGCAAACACACAAACCTTCCCAAGCTTAAGCAGCTTAGACCCAAGAGCATAAAAGCCTGACCCTCCATTTCTTTTTTAATGAGAAATAGCTCATTTTGGACCTTTAACTGCAGATCGTTGCAGAGCAGCTGCTTGCCAAGTGGGAGGACAGAGTAGTCACAGACATGGAAATTAAACTATGCAGTGCTCATACATGTTAAATTCCCAGAAGTGGCTTAAGTTCCTGGGGCAAGTCTCTTCTTGCTTAAATAAGCAAGATCTAAAAGCCTCGTGGCACGTTTAACAGCTTAACTACAGAAAAAGCTATTTCAGCATTCACCGAAGTTGCGGGCTCTGGTGCATGCCTGTGGTTTTCTTGTTTCTTTCCCATTCATTGAGCCCTCCTCTGACGTCCAGGTGGTGCTGGTGGAGGATCAGGTACTGGCACAGAGTGGGCTTTTCTAATGAGCACAGAGATCTTGGCGTGTTCAGGAACAGTGTTGTGTGCCTGACTGTAACTCTGAATGTTCTCTAAACGTTCCTAATGCCGTCGGTTTGGAAGTGGAGGATGAAGATAACGATTCAACAGGAGTTCTGTTTTTCCCTTCCTCAGGTCAAGAGTAATCTGAATCCAAACGCAAAGGAGTTTGTTCCTGGGGTGAAGTACTTAAATATTTGAGTAGACTGGGCCCTCTTTTGGTGGATGTAGCACAATTTCCACACTGTGAAGCCAGTATTAGAAGATTTAATTGTAAAAGCTCTCTCTTCTTGTCACTGTGTTACACTTATGCATTGCCAAAGTTTTGTTAGTCTTGCATGCTCAATAAAAGTGCTGAGACTGTTACTAAGTAAATCTGTCAAAAGTTTAATGGAAACATAATTGGACCCTGGCTCTCTGCAAAGGAGACAGTGAGGTAGGAAGCACCAGTCAAGTTGAGACAAAGTACCACAGTCATAAAACCTTCTGCAGACTCTGTCTTTTTAAATAGGACTTGCAATTTGCTTTGGATGGTCTGTTTTTAACTAAAGATGTGTTAACTGGTGCTAGTTTGCACCTGATAATGCCTTAACTTTAAAATGAAAGCAAGGTTACCTGATTGTTATGCAAATTAGCTAACTTTCCTTTGAACTATCAGTATTGTTACTAACGTTACTCTTTTCCCCTTGAAAAAGAATTCATGCTTCTTTTAAGCAGCGTGAGCTTTAACAGAAATTTTACAGACCTGTACAGAGTCGTAGATCTCAGCTACTGAACTAACGCCCCAGTGATCGGAAGGAATTCCCTGTACTGCAGTGTGTTATCATGTTAGAGATGTTTCACTTCCTAATTATGTTAAAGGACATGTGAGTTTCATCACAATTTCTTCCAAGAACCCAGATCCATACATAGCACTGCCTATGTAACTTTTAGTGTACAACTTTATTATAGCTGGATTTAACCGAGAAACCCTAGCATTAGTGATTTGAGTGGTGCTTTTTTCCCTTGCTTTGTTTAATCATCACTACACAATAGTCTACAGCACAATGACTTTTTTTTTTTTCTTTTAATAAAGCTAGAACAGTTTTGGCTTCTTAAACTTCATATTTGGGTAGGTTAAGCTGCCATACGTGTTCAGTGTGAATAGTGTTTAAGTTGAAAATATTGTAAAAAAATTATATTTTTTCAAAAATATTTAAAAAAATAAATAATAGTAGAAACGATTTGGTGGCTGTCTCGTGAATACGCATCTCATGTGGGGTCGCATTCGGCACGGTGAAGAGGGAAGGGATGGCGTGCTGCTGCGCACAGAGACGGCGCCCGTAAGGCTGCCTGTGACAGGATGGCCCCAGGTGATCTGAGCTCGGGCTCTGGCTGCTCTTTGCTGTCCTCTGACTGCTGTGCCTTGGCCTGGCCGTAGTTTCCCTCGCTCTCACCGCTGCTAATCCTAGTTCAGCCCCCCTGTTTCTGGCAGCACAGGAAGTCCTAGTTAGCAGCTGATGGCACTATATAAAACTGCTGCCTGACGCATGCTTTCGGAGGCTTTGGCACGGCAGCTGCTGGAGCCGCGGTGCTCTCAGTGGCTGTTCTGCCTGCGTAAACCCCACAGAGCTGCAGGAAGGGGTGAGTGAGCTGTGGGGTGGCCACACGGGTCGCCTCCAGCAGCCCTCAGGTGGGGGTCTGATCCACTCCAGTGTCAGAACTTTGCCCAGCCTTGCTGCTTGTACGTATAAACTTCTGTTTCTTTAAGCTGTGGGTAAGCCCGATGGAAACATTTCAGAAGTCACACGGTGCTGTAGAACAGGAAGAGCGAGGCCCTGCCTTTACACGGGTGTTAGCTTACTACATAACCACTTTGCTGCCAGTCTTGCTCCAGCTGGAAAGTCTGCTCTCCTGAGGAATTCAGTCAGACCAGCTCCTTTGTCTGCTCTGCAGCATCCAACCCAGTTTCTCCCAGCTTCCCTGCTGGGTGTTCCCTCCCCTGGCTTTCCCAGAGCTGCTGGCCTTCCTAGAAGTAACAAACCTGCCCTGGTGTTTCTCCTGATTCTGGAAACTTTAATCTCAAGCTCCTGCATGCAGAGGGTCAGGAGGTAGCACCCTGCCATGCTACAGCTGGTCTTAGCCGAAGCTGGGGTCCCACCCGAGCACCCCGCACAGCTGGCGGCGGTTGCTTTTGCAGCCCTTGTCCCTGAGCTTCCTCTGGGACTTCTCAGCCCGTGCGCAGTTGGCTGGGGGTGAGTGGCGGCTGAATGCTTCAGCTGGGAGCCGGCGTGGTGAGAACCAGCCGGGCTTGCTGTGGTTTTTGTGCTTTGTTTTCATCCCAGGCAACTGCATAATATGGCAAGGTTTGTTAAAGAGTTGAATTTACCGACAGTGTCTGCAGGGATCCTGGAGGCCACAGGTAAGAGAGGGGAAGGTGCCACGGGGCTGCCCTCAGCCAGGAGCTCATCTCCTAACGAGGTGTTTGCAGCGATCCCTTGCCCTCAGCATCAGCCCCGGACTGAAACCCGCGCAGTGAGGAGCAAGGGGCTGGCTGCTGCGTTTTAGGAGTCGCTGGGTCCCAGTGGTTTGCTGCCTGTGCTGTGTCTGGCTGGGGCGGAGTTAACTCCGGGGCAGTCCCTGGAGCGCTGTGCTTTGGGTTTGTGACCCAAACAACGCTGATAACGCACGGCGTTCAGGCTGTTACTCGCAGAGTCCCAGGGCTTTCTCTTTGCCTCGCTCAGCCCACACCCACACCTCTCGTGGGCAAGACGCTGGCGGGGGACTCAGCCAGGACAGCTGGCCAAGGGATATTGCACGCCACGTAGCATCGCCCTCAGCCTGAAAACTGGGACGGGGCGGAAGGCGGGGATGTTCTTCCATTGCTCCAAGCCCAGCTGGGCACCGGCATGCCCCTGGGAGGTGGCGAGTCATTGCGCTTGCATCGCTCGGGTCTCCCTGTCTTTTGTTTTTGTTTTTCTACCCCCTTTCCCTCTTCACTTAAACTTACTCACTTATTAAACTGCCCTTACCTTCACCTATGAATTTTCCTGTGCTCTGTGTAGGGAGGGAGGGAGCGGCTGTCGCGGTGCTCAGCTCCCACCTGGGTCCGTAGCCATGGCTGGGTAGCCCAGCGCTGCCTTCACCGCTGGGTTTTGGTGCTAAACCCCCAACCGGAGCCCAGAAGCTGGGCTGGGCTGTGCCCGGGAGGCTGTCCTCTGCCTCCTGGGCATGCTGCAGAGATCACCAGGGCTGCTCGAGGGCCAGCACTGGTGTGTGCAGGTGTCTGACCAGGGGCTCTGCTGAGAGTTTGTGCCCGATTTCGTTGCCCTGTGCTGGGGTCCGGGCGGCAGCTCGCTGACAGCAGCCTGCTGTGAGCACCCCTGCGGGGCGGTCACCTCTGAAGCCTTGAAAATGCAGAAGGGATGAGGGAACGGCGCAGGAAACAACAAAAACACCTCTGGGGCAAGTGGGTTTGGAGGTTTTTTAATGCAGAATCTTAAAATAGAGCGGTCTGATCGCCGTACCCAGCACTGAGCCGACTGCATCCGCTGTGCAGCCCTGCTGCAGCCGGGGCCGTGGTGTGAAGTCCTTGGCCCTGGCTGGTCCCAGCGCCTCTGACCAGAGCTGCCGGGCTTCAGCAAAGCTTTGATCACGTCTCAAGCCAGCAGGAGGCTGAGCTGGGGCAATAGCACGGGGGCTGGTGGTGCTGAGGGCAGCGCCTGGGGAGCTCTGCCATCCGCAGGACCCCCAGGATGGGCTCTGCACGCTAGGTTTAGCTAAAGCCAAGCCAGTGATGACCCCAAAAAGCAACCAAATTCCCCCAGCCCCGCATTCAGGACGAGCGAAAGAAGCCTTGGACTGGCCATGGGGGCTGCTCGCAGCCCCCCAGCGATGCTGCCTGGTGCGACCGCAGGCGCTTGGCTCGGCTCTTCCCCACCCCGTGCCCTCCAGCAGCGGGGGCCGAGGCGCACCGGGTCCCGCTCACACCTTGGTGCAGACGACGAGGCCGTCGGCGCCGTCCTGCGCGCCCTCGGCCGCCGCGTGGCTTTTCCTCGGCCGCCAGCTGAAGCCGGTGAAGAGCGGGCAGATGGGCACGTGCCGCAGCCAGCGGCACCTCCGCACCGCGCTCATCCCGAAGGGGAAGTCGTAGCTCTTCAGGCTGGCCGAGGACGTGCTGTCGGCGTGCGCGCCCGCCTTCCACTGCACCAGTCCCCGCTCCTCGCGCGTCCCTGTGGGCAGGCACAGCCGCTGTGCACCCCGGGACGCCCGCACCGAGCCCCCCGGCTCCCGGCCCGCTTTAGTTACCCGGGATGGTGTTGTCCAGGATGAAGGCGATGGAGCCCCCCACAAACATCTCGGTCGTCAGCAGCACCGTCAGGATCTGGTCCAGCTCGGGGACGCCTGCGGGAGGGCAGGGGCTGAGCGGGGCCATGGGCACCACAGGGAGCGGTGGGGGCATCTCGCACGTGGTGACCCAGGTTGATCAAATGGTGCTTCGAGGTGTCACTGCCCAGTGCAAGCTCTCCCCGACCTCTTTGAGGTTCACTGAGTTTTCAGATTAGCCGTGTAAATCCTACCTTGGAGCTGTCATCCCATGTAAATTACATTTTGCCCTATAAATGCGCTTGGCGCTGTGGGTGGGTGCAGAGCAGGGTCTGCCGTTAGGATGCACAGACCAAGAGATTTGCCCTGCTCGCCCTAAGCACCCTCACCCAGGATTGTGCTGGTGGCAAACCAAGCAAAGGGCTTTTAGCCGGGGGCAGTACCTGTGTTAATGGCCTTGGGATTGGAATCCAGGTAGTTGGGCAGCGTCAGCCCGAAAAACATGGCGAAGCCCAGCACGAAGAGGTTGCGGGAGGAATTCATGTCGACGAACTGCAGGTTGGAGAGGCCGACGGCCGTGATCATGCCTGCAAGCAGAGACGTGGCCGCGTCTGCTTTCGGGGTGCTGGTGGGAGCACGGCTGCGGGCGATGCGGGATGAGCTCCGCGCTGCCGGGACCGGCACAGCCGGCAAAGCTCTCCCCGACCCAGCAGCCGCCCTCGGCGCAGCTCAACTCCCATCCATGGCTTCGCCTCCCTTGGGCTCCTCGGTTGAAGCTGGGCTGACGCATGCAGTGCCCAGGTCCCCGGGGAAACGGCCCGACACCGCTTTAGCGTTCGGTTACCGAACAGCGTGCAGAACATCCCGCCGAGGATGGGGTCGGGCAGCGATGCGAACAGCGCGGTGAACTTGCCGATGGTCCCCAGGACGATCATGATCCCGGCGCCGTACTGGATCACCCTCCTGCTCCCCACCTGCCCGGGGACAGGGACAGCGCGTGGCCGCGGCTGTCCCCGCGCCGAGCCGGGGACCCACGCAGGGTCCGGGCGGTACCTTGGTGATGCCCAGCACGCCGATGTTGGGGCTGGAGGAGGTGGAGCCGTTGCCGGTTCCCAGCAGCCCGGCAATGATGCAGGAGATGCCCTCTGTGAAAATGCCCCTGGGGATGAACAGGAGGGGATGTCCCCTGGGGTGGGTGGTGGGGATGTACCCGGAGGTGCTGGGACATGGTAGTGGGAGGAGGAGGAGGCCCGGTACCACCAGGAACCAAGGCACAAAGCGGCCAAGGGTGCAGATTTGGAGCCAGGCGCAAGCAGAAGGCACCTGCTGGGGCACAGAGCAAGGTCCCCGTCCCTGTCCCCGCGGCGCTGGCTGTACCTGTTGATGGCATGCACCGGGGGAGCGGGCGCTCCCGCCAGCCGCGCGCAGGAGTAGTAATCCCCGATGGACTCGATGATGCCGGCCAGCGTGGCGCTGAACATGCCCAGCACGGCCGCCGAGGTCACCGTGGGCAGCCCCCACTGACCTGCCGAGGGGACACGCCGCCGCTCTGGGGACCTGACACCGCTCCCGGTGGGGACCCCTCGTGCCCCCCGGCGATGCTGCGCCTGCTCGCTGCACCCTGCCAAGGATGCACGTCCCCATGGCACGGCCGTGGGGCACCCACATGTGCTGGCACTCACAGGGGTAGGGGACACGGAACCAGGGTGCCACCGAGAGGATCTCCCCGCGCGCGTCCGTCCTGGCCTTGTAGCCGTACTCCTCGGGGCTGCTGGGGAAGACGCCGGTGCGCGTCAGCAGGTAGCAGAGCAGCCACACCACCATGATGGCCAGGATGATCTGCGGGCAGCGGCCGGGCGTCGCACGGGGATGGGGACGCCCCCGGCATCGCTCCCCAAAAGCCCCCCCCGGTCCCCTGCCCCTACTGGGAACATCTTGAAGATCTGCACGCGCAGCAGGACGAAGCCCCGTCCCCAGCGGTACCCGGGCAGGCGGATGGTGACGTTCCTCAGGTACTGGGCGAACAGCACGATGAGGACGATGGACCTGGGGAGAGCAGAGCTCCCTGAGGGCCTCCGGCACGCCACCGGTGCCACCCGCAGCCTTGGTGCGAGGGCCCTCAAAACCTGCCCACGTCCCGTGCCCGCGGCCCTACAGCGCCGCGATGCCCCAGTGCGAGCCGGCCCGCTCGCCGGCGGCCTGGAAGACGGAGAGGCCGATGAGGGCGACGGTGGGGGTGACGGTCAGCGGCCCGATGTAGCTGAGCAGCGCCCCGGGGAGCCCCAGCAGCCCGATCACCACCTCCACCAGGCTGGACACCACGATGGCCCCCTGGATCTGCGGGGGGACGGCGACACGTGAGGGGGGGTCCCGGGCTCCGCGGTGGGCATGGGGGGGGCCGGGCCGTACCTCTCGCATGCGGGGCTGCCAGATGTGGGAGGTGTTGAGCGGCAGCGTCCAGTTGCCATAGATCTGCTCTGGGGATGGAGAAGGGGTGAGGTGAGCCCCGGGGAGCCCCAGGAGCCGGTGTCCCCCCCCCCCCCAGCAGCACCATCCAGCCCTACCTTCAGGCGGGCACCGCCACTTCTCCAGCGCCAGGATGGACTTGGCGGGGACGAGGAAGGCCAGCGCACTCGCCTGGAACAGGGGCAGCCTGGGGACCAGAGGGGACGCCTGCACCCAGCGGCACGGGGACGGGGTCCCGGCGGCGGCGGGGACGTCCCCTACCTGATGCCCACGGTGGTCTGGATGAGGGTGGTGATGCCGACGCAGGTGAAGATGGTGCCGATGAGGTAGCTGACGGTCAGCTGGTCCTTGCCCACGCACAGGCTCTCGGCCAGCAGGAAGGGGACGGCGATGGTGCCGCTGAAGCAGGTCAGGTAATGCTGGGGACATGGCGGGGGGGGGGGGGGGGGACGACACGCTCAGCAGGGACCGGGGGTGTCTCTGGGGGAAGTCTGGGGCCGGCACCCTACCTGGAAGCCCAGCAGGATGCAGAGGTACCAGGGGGGCACGTCCTCGATCTTGTAGAGCATGTCGAACTGCTGCCGGGCCGGGGGGGGGAGGGCATCCACCGCGGGGCCCTGGCGCGGGGGGGCACAGCTGAAGGGGCAGCGCTGTCCCCACTGCCAGCCCCGCAGGAGCCCTCGGGGACGGGGACGGTGCCGCGGGGGCTCGGTGCTCACCCTGCCCGTCCCGTGGGGATGCGGGGGGCCGGCGGGGACGCGGGCGAGGGCCGGGCTGGCGTCCTGGCAGGCAGGGAGAGGCAGCAGGCGGGTCAGCGTCCTGCCGGGCGAGCCATGGGAACGGGGCAGTGGCCTCCTGGGGACACTGGGGACGCAGGGACATCGCCCGGCCACCCCCGGGAGGGCTGTGGGCCCCCCGCTCCGAGACCTGGCGTTGCAGCAGGGCGTCCCAAGTGCACATCCCTGCTGGGGTCCCCACCGTGCTGGGGGTGCCTGCAGCATCCCGCAGGTGCTGGGAAGGTGG